>NW_006441950.1:739474-859363 GCF_000325575.1 Pteropus alecto | reverse complement strand
GTCTTCCAGAGAAGCATGATGGCATGTCAGTAAAAAAGAATTATAACAAAGGAAATTTGTTTATAATCAGTGAAGCTCAGGGACCAGGAAGATAACACAGATCCATTTTGAAGCTGAATCTTGAGAATATTCAGAAATACAGAGTGTGCTTTAAAAAGATTCATCTTTTAAAAGTTAATCTTTTCTAATTTATGAATTTTATATGCAAGGCCAAATTTCAACTATGAAAAAGGCATGTATATCTAAAAATTTTCTTAATGTCAGTCATTTTGTATCTATTATTGGGGAACCAAGGGTTAGGTTCATCATTTCATAAGAATATGATGTTTAACCTTCCATTTCCAAAAGAATCTCTATATTTGCATAAAAATGGATTTCAAAGTACTTGAGGTTGATGTGACCTGTATATTAATATATATATTTTTTATATAATACATTTTGATAAACTTAAAATCATGGAATGGATATATTTAATCAGAGTATTTTGTCAACATGTAAACATAGCCAAAAGGTTTTTACACATCTTATTGGCTTATTATGACTTAATTACCTTTTATGGAATTTTTTTGCCACTCAGTGAGACATTCTAAAATGTGCCTGGTTTCACTGTTTTTACTGCATGGTCTCTGAAGAATGCTGAAGCTCACAGGCACCATTCTACAGCAGCGCAAAGACTTGGATTATTTCTCATCATGGGAAGAGATTGAGAAGCAAAACTATTTTGTGTTCTGTAAAAAGCAGTTACAGTGGACACCACATACTAGTGGCAGAGAATCAGGCTACAAAGTGATCTTATACTACAGAGCAACACATAAGAGCCACTCTGGTATTTCAGCCACAGAAACTTGATTTGTGAGGATTAGGTTGGGCATGGACAGTCGCTTCATTTCATAGAACAGGTTCTTATTTAGCTTTGCTCCTTGTAACACATGACTTCTCAAAACCAGAGGAAAACTAGAATTAGACCTGAAGAGAAAGCTTCCTGTGATAATCACTTATACCCATTTCTGTATGGAGAACACAACATTAGAAGATATGTGCATTTATTTACTCCTTCCTGACCTTATGCAGTGGAACTTCACAATGATTAATATTCTCTTAATCACTTACTCTGTTTTCTAAAATTATGGATTTTTAAAATTTATCCTTTCATGGGAAATAACACCTAGATTGAGCAGCTGAATGCTATTGGAGTGTAACATATTTAATAGTTGATCTACTTTATTTAAGAGTGTATAAGGCCTTCAGGAGTAGGTTAGACAGATAAAAACAACCAACATTCTTAGATGCAATAAGACATACCTGGCATTGTAAAAGAATGCTTTAAGAATTCCTAAGATCCAGACTCACCTTTCTTGCTCCTTTGTCTATTAGGTGTTCTACTTGTTGTCACTAGATTTCCACTTCGAATTTCCATATGAATACATTATTAAGTCTCTCAGCCTCTCACCTCAGCTTGCCTCCTAGACTCATGTTCATCTCTAGTGCTATAGAACCAGTCTCTGAGTTGGAAGGAACTATAGGGTTCACATTACCCAAACTCCCACAAACAGTGGTACGTTGCCACAGGTTATTAGATGAGATTGATTAAAATAATAAAAACAACAGTTTTTTAAAGGTTTGTATCTTCTGTTAAAGATCTCAAACACAAACATAGTAGGCAGTCTCCAAAATGACTCCCAAAGATCCTTGTGGCTTGTTTAGTTTCCTTCCACACTGTACTACAGTACTAAATTGATCTATGTGACTAAAATATAGCTGAAGTGATGCTATGTAACTTTTGAGATTATGTTATTTAAAATTTTAAAACATTCTCTCTCTGTATCTCTCTGTCTCTCTATCTCTGTCTCTGTTTCTCTCTCTCTCTCTCACACACACACATACACAGACACACGCGCGCGCACACACACACACACACACACACACACACAACATTCTTCCTTGAGGAAGCCAGCTGATATATTAGGCTAGAAGCTTATGGAGAGGTCTATACGATGAGAAACTTAAGTCTCTAGCCAACACCCAGCAAGATATAAAGGCCTACTAAAAGTACATGATTGTACTCAGAAGCCCAATTCAGCCTTCGAATGAGAATGTAGCCCCAACCAATGGCTTGACTGCAGCCTCATGAGAGATTTAAGCCAAAACCACCCAGCTACAATGCTCCAGGATTTCTGACACACAAAACTTGGAAATAACAAATGTTTGTTGTCTAAAACAGCATTGATTTCCTCAAAATAATACAGGTCATGTATGACAAGCCCACAGCTGGCATCATATGCAGTGATGAAAGATTTATCTCTAAGATCAAGAACAAAAAAAGGGTGCCCGCTCTCACTACTTTTATTTAACATAGTACAGGAAGTTCTAGTGAAAGCAATCAATCAAGAAAAATAAATTAAATGAAAGCTATAAGAATTTAAAAAGGAAGAAAGAAAATTTTCTCTATTTGATGATGGTATGATGATGGTATGATTTAGCTAGAAAACCCTAAAAACTCCACAAAAAAAATAGGTCTAATAAAATTCAGTAAAGTTGCAAGATGTGGTATAGTAATCTTGCTCCCAGGGAAAGATGGCAGAGTAGGAAAATACTGTGTTTGTCTCCTCCCATGACCAAATCAAAATTATAACTAAATTATAGGACGATCAACCTGAAAAAACTTCTGAAGCCACATGGAGATTGGTAGGAGGGGCAGAGACATGAAATGGGCTGGTCCTACACCCATATGTGGCAGTTGAGAATCAGGAGGGTTATCTCAGCTTCAGAGGTTCCTCCCCTGAGGAGCGAAGGCCTCTAGCCCCACACCCAGCTCCCCAGCTCAGAACACCAATGCTAGGAAAAGGAAGCCCCATAACATCAGACTGTGAAAAACAGTGGAGATTCTGACCCTCCAGAGGAGATAGAAGTCTGCTAAAGCTCAGGCATCCTCTTAAAGGGCCCATGCACAGATTCACTTGCTCACAGGCACTCACCCTGGGCTTCAGCAGAGGGTTGGCAACTCAGGAGGCACCAGATACATACAGGAAGAAAATGAGTTGTGTGGCCTCAGATCAAGGGCTGGAAGGACAGCCACCATTGTCCATGTTTACTCCTCTCTCCACATGACTAAATCTGAATCCACATTGGTCTGGTGAAATCTGCTTGCCCCACCCTGATAACTCCCTGTGACCCTGCTCCACAAAACTTGCATACTACAGGAGGCTCTTTCAGCAGCAAACAGCTAGCTTCAGCTATCACAAATTAAGAGGCATTTGGTGGCAGGCAGCCAGCCCAAGCCCAGGCTGCAGTCTTTCTTGGACAGCTCTTGGGAATTCAAAGACAATAGGCTGGTGGCTGCTGGTATGTTCTGAGCCATTTGCTGAGTGGTCCAGGCTCAGGATTTGTGCCAAACCCAAATCATCATTAACCTGATGAATATCATGTGCCTCATCCTGGTAACTCCCTGAGATCTTTCATCACCCAACTCCCATAGAAAATGAGGTTGTTTCAGAGGCTGAGCATGACAGGCAGCCAACAAGTGGCAGAAGGCCCCAGGATGACCTAGGCCTTTGCTGAGCATCTTCAGGTATAGTATTGGTACTGGCCAACCTCAGTTTGCAGTGTGGTCTCTACTATGAGCCTCCAGGTCCAGCACGGGAAATTTCAACTGCAGATTGCTTTGTAGCTTTGACCAGGTAACCCTAGATGGTTACAAGCAGTGGCTACACTTGGCCTACATGAAAGCTCTTACCAAGAGGCCCCAGAACCAACAAACACAGAGGCTGGTTTCAGACCAAAAGAGTATAACCCAATTAGCCCCACAAGCAACACACTCAAAGAATATGCTCAGCAGATAATGGAGTCTCCTGGGGTGAATCCCATCTGTGGGGTCAGCCCCTGCATAGCAGCTCATACACTGTGAGCTTCACCAGTCCTCACAAACAATCAACTAGAAAGTCAATCCCACCTGTTGAAGTGCCAACATCAGTCAAGGCTCAACTACAACAGGAGGACATGCACAACTCAAACAAGGGACACTTCTGGAGCACCCAGCACAGGTGATCAGGGAGACTGTGCCACTGGGCTCCACAGGGCATCTACTAAATAAGGCCTCCCAGTTAAGTCTCAGAGACATAACAGATTTACCTAATACATAGAAACATATACAGCCCAAATGAGGAAACAAAGAAATATGTCTAAAATGAAAGGACAAAAGAAAACTCTAGAAAAACAACTAAACAAAAGGAAGGCAAGCAACCTACCAGATGCCGAGTTCAAAACAGTATTTATAAGGATGCTAATGGAACTTACTGAGAACTTCAACAAAATGATAGTAAGCATAAAAAATGGCATAGAAACCATAAAAACAGATTTAGTCACAAATGAAGAATACAATAACTAATATGAAGAATGACTAGAAGAAACATAAGGTTTGATAAAGTAAAAGATTGAATCAGTGATTTGAAAGACAAGATAGCAGAAAATACCCTATCAGAAGAACAAAAATTAAAAAGAATCAAAAACAATGATGAGAGTTTAAGGAACTGCTGGGACAATATCAAGTGTAACAACATTCACATCATAGGGGTCCTAGAAGGGGAAGAGAAAGAACAGGAATTGAGACCCTATTTTAAAAAATAACAATAAAAACTTCCCTAACTTAGCAAAGAAAATATACACACAAGTCCAGGAAGCACCAAGAGTTTCAAACTAGATGAAATCAAACAGGCCTAAACCAAGACATGTCATAATTAAAAAGGCAAGGTTTAAAGACAAAGAGAGAATCTTAAAAACTGCAAGAAAAAGGCAGCCAGTTCCTTACAAGAGTACTGTCATAAGACTGTCAACTAATTTCTCAACAGAAACGGAGCCTTCCAGAAGGGATTTCATTGGCATGAAATTAAAGTGATGAAAAGCAAGGACCTGCAATCAAGACTGAACTATGCAGCAAGGCTATTGATTAAAAATTGAAAGAGAGATAAAGAGCTTTCCATATGGGAAAAAAAAGAAAATAAAAAGCTAAAAAAATTGATCACCACCAAACCAGTATTACAAAAAATGTTAAAAGGACTTATTTAAGAAAAAGAAGGGATGGGGGAGACATAAATATGAATAATAAAATGGCAATAACTATGAATCTATCAATAATCACTTTAAGTGTAAATGGATTAAATGCTCCAATTGAAAGACATGGGGTAGCAGAATGAATAAGAAAACAAGACTCATACATAGATTGTCTATAGAGATCCACTTCAGATTGAAAGAAATACACAGACAGAAAGAAAGGGGAATAGAAAAAGATATCTTATAAAAATAGAAATTTTTAAAAAGCTGGGCTAGCAAGGCTTATATCAGACAAAATAGACTCTACGGCAAAGGTTATAATTAGAGATAAAGAAGGACATCGCATAATAATAAAGAAATCAATCCAACAGGAAGATGTAATTCTTATAAACATTTATGCACATGAAATAGGAGTACCTAAATATATAAAGCAATAATTAACAGAAATAAAGAGAGGGATTGACAGTAATACAATAATAGTAGGAAAAATTAATGCCCCTTTGATACCAATGGAAAGATCTTCCAGACAAAAAATTAATGAAGAAACAGTGATCTTAAATGACACACTAGACCAGATTGATTTAATTTATATTTTCAGAGCATTTCGCCCCAAAGCTGCAGAATATACGTTCTTTTCAAGTGTACATAAAACATTTTCCAAGATAGACCACATGTTAGGTCACAAAACGAGCCTCAATGAACTTAAGACTGAAATCATATCTAGTATCTTCTCTGACCACAAAGGTATTAAACCAGAAATCATTACAAGAGAAATCATTACAAGAGAAATCATTACATTAAACACAAGGAGACTAAATAGCGTGCTACTAAACAATGAATGAGTAAACAATGAGATCAAGAAAAAATCACATTAAACACAAGGAGACTAAATAGCGTGCTACTAAACAATGAATGAATAAACAATGAGATCAAGAAAAAAATCAAAAGATACCCTATAACATATGAAAACAAATAGACAGTGGCCTCAAATCTATGGTCCACAGAAAAAGCAGTCCTAAGAAGGAAATTTGTAGCAATACAGGCCTACTTCAATAAATAAAAAAGGTTTCAAATAAAAATCTAATTGGTGTTTTGAATTCTGCTTTTGGTAGATTTGTTTTTATGTATTAGGTAGGGTTCTTAAGTCTCCTGGTCTTGGTAGAGTGGCTTTATGAAGTATGTATCCTGTAGGGTCCACTGGCTCAATCTTCCCTGGTTACCTTCCCTGGTGCTGAGTGCCCAAGGTTTGTCTCTTGGGTGCCTTGTCTGCCCTTGCATGCCTGTCTGCCTTTGAGTGTGTTCTTAGAAGCAGGCCTGAGTGGTGCTGTAGCTTTGGTCAAAGCTGGCCATCAAAAATGCCAACCCAAAGAAGAGGCCCTGGGAGGGGCCCAGCTGTGGGCCAAGTTCAAAACACTAGTTATAACGATGCTCAGTGAAATTAGAGAAAGAATAAATGAACTCAGTGAGAACTTTACAAAAAGTAGAAAACACAAAAATGAAGATTGAAAACATTAAAAAAAAGTCTAAACTGAAGAATACAATAACTGAAATAAAGAATAGGAGGAATCAACAGTAGATTAAATAAAGCAGAGAACTGAATCAGTGATTTAGAACTGATAAGGTAGCAGAAAACATCCAGTCAGAACAGCAACAAGAGTCACACTAAAGAGAAGTTTTTTTTCAAATTCACATCTCGCCTAGGTTTCAAATTCTTTGCCATAGTTCAGTTTGCTTTTATCATCTGAATTCTGTAGGAGATACTGAAAGCCTAAAGCCAAGTTGCACTGTACATATCCAGTGTCATGCTAATGAGGTTCTGTTATAGGTTCAGTTTCTATTTTTGTTTTTGTTTTTATTTGAAGGAGAACATGCACAGGGCTTATAAACACTAAAGAGAAATTTTTGGCTTAAACTGAGGTTCAGTCTGGTGCCAAACTTCCAGTGAAATTCAAAACTATGTAACAATTTATTTACAGAGGCTATCTTAATAGAGTAATGTAATCCTTCGCTTTGCTCTATTAACTGTCTTAAATTTTTCTATTTTCAAAGAGCTACATTACTTGATTAAAACAATGTTGCAATTAAAAAAAAAAAACAGCAACCAAAAAAAAAAATCCCAAAATATTATGATAGTTTAAGGGGCCTCTGGAACATCAAGCATGATAAAATTTTCATCATAGGGGTACCAGAGAAGAAGAGACAGAGCAAAAATTTGAAAATCTATTTTAAAAAATAATGATGGAAAATTTTCCTGACCTGGTGAAGGAAATAGACATACAAGTCCAGGAACCTCAAAGACCCAAACAAAATAAACCCAAAGGGGCCCACACCAAGGCACATCATCATTAAAATACCAAAGGTTAAAGACAAAGAGAAAATCTTAAAAGTAGCAAGAATAAAGCAATTAATTACCTATAAAAGAGCTCCCATATGACTGTAGGCTGATTTCTCAACAGAAACTTTAGGGCCAGAAGGAATTGGCAGAAAATATTCAAAGTGATGAAAAGCAAAGACCTACAACCAAGATTATTCTACCCAGCTAACCTATTATTTAGACTCAAAGAACCGATAAAGAGCTTCCCAAGCAAGAAAAATTAAAGGAGTCCATCATTCCCAACCCAGTAGTACAAGAAATTTTGGAGGGACTTAAGAGGAAGAAAAAATATGTATCAAAAATATGAATAATATAATAGCAATAACTATAAATCAACAATTACTTTAAATGAAAAAGGATTAAATGCTCCAATCAAAAGATAGGGTGGCTGAATGGATAAGAAAACAAAACCCTTACATATACTGCTACAATAGACTACTTCGGATTAAAAGACACACACACAGACTGAAAGTAGAGATATAAAAAGATATTTTATGAAAATAGAAAGAAAAAATGGGTAGAAATACTTATGCCAGAAAAAAATAATAGGCTTTAAAAGAAAGGTTATAATACAAGACAAAGAAGGAACCAGTAATCTAACTTCTGGGCATTTTTTCAATGTAACCCAAAATGTACTTTGAAGTTACATGTGCATGCATATGTTAATTGAAGTATTATTCACAATAGCCAAGATATGGAGGCAACCTGAATATCCATCAATAAATGAATGGATAAAGATGAGATGATACATATATGCAGTGAACTATTACTCAGCCATAATAAATAAATAAATTAATTAATTAATTAAAAATGAAATTTTGCCATCTGCAACAAGATAAATGGACCTAGAAGGTATCATGCTGAGCGGAGTAAGACAAGGAAAGACAAATGCCATATAGATTTCATTCACATGTAGAATATAAGGAACAAAATAAACAAAACAGAAACAAATATAGATCAGAGAACATTTTGTTGGTTGTCAGCTGGGAGGGGTGTTGGGAGGTGGGTGTAAAAGGAAAAAGGATTAAGAGGTTCATATTGGTAGTTACAAAATGGGGGGACATAAAGTATAACATAAGGAATGTAGTTAGTAGTATTGTAATAACTGTTATGGTGTCAGTTGGGTACTAGATTTATCAAGGTGAGCACTCTGTAAGTTATATAAATGTCTAATCACTGTTGCTCACTTGAAACTAATATATTGTATGACAACTATAATTGAAAATTTTAAAAATATTAACACACACAAATGTAATCTTACATTTAAAGGAACTAGAAAACAGCAAATCTCAAAGTAAATAAAAGAAAGAAATAATAAAGATCAAAGTGTAAATAAACAAAATATAGTCTAAAAAAATACAAAAGGTTAATGGAAGCAAGAGCTCATTCTTTGAAAAGATAAACAAAAGTGATAAACTTTAACCAGACTCATTAAGATAAAGAGAGGAACCAAATAAATAAAATCAGAAATGAAAGAGAAAACAGACACCACAACAATACAACAGATTTTAAGAAAATACTACAATTACACGCCAACAAGTTGGGCAATCTGGAAGAAATGGATACATTCCTAGAAATACACAATATTCCAAGACTGAATTAAAAAGAAACAGAAAATCTGAACAGATGGATAACTACATAAAAATTAGAATCAGTCTGCAAAAATCTACCTACAAACCAAAAAGTGGTCCTAGACTAGATGGCTTCACATGTGAATTTGCCAAACATTCAAAGAATTTATACCTATTCTTCTCTAATTATTCCAAAAATTTAAGAGAGGAGAACACTTCCAAGACCATTTTATGAGACCACCAATACCCTGACTCCAAAATCAGATGAATACAATACAAAAAAAAAAAATTATAAGCCGTTTTATCTAATAAACATAGATGCAAAAATCTTCAACAAAACATTAGCAAGCCAAATTCAGCAATCCTTTAAAAAGATCATACATTATGATAAATGGGATTTTTTTCTAGGATGCAATGTTGTTTCACAACCTGTGGTTGGTTATCCACAAATCAGTTAATGTAATTCACTATGTAAACAAAATGAAGGATAAAAATCATATGATCATATCAATAGATGCAGGAAAAGTTTTTGACAAAATCTTGCATCCATTTATGATAAAAATTTTATCAAAATGAAAATAGAAAGAACATACCTCAACATAATAAAGACCATATATGACAAGTCCACAGCTAACATTATACTTAACGGGGAAAAGTTATAAGCATTTTTCTTAAAATCAAGAACAAGATACGGATGTGTACTTTCAACACTTCTATTCAGCATAGTATTGGGAGTCCTAGACACCTCAATCAGAGAAGAAAAATAAGTAAATAAAAGGAAACCGAATTAGAAAGGAAGAAATAAAATTATCATTATGTGCATAAGAAATGATAATATTTTATACAGAACCCTAAATATCCCACCAGGGAACTCTTAGAATTGATAAATGAGTTCGGTAAAGTAGTAGGATACAAAATTAATATGCATAAATTAGTTGCATTTTTATACACCAATAACAAACTATCAGAAAGAAAAGTGAAGAAAGCAATCTCAATTACAATTGCATCAAAAAACAAAATACCTAGAAATAAATTTAACCAAAGATGTAAAAGACTTGTACTTGGAATATTATAAGACATTGTAGAAAGAAATAAAATCAGATACAAATAAATTGAGGCATATACCATGCGCATGGGTAGAAAGAATTAACATTGTTAAAATGTCCATACTACCCAAAACAATCTATAGATTCGATACAATCCCTATCAAAATACCAATGGCATTTTTCACAGAACTATCATAAATAATTCTAAAATTTATATGGAACCACAAACAAACCAAATAACCACAGAATTCTTGAGAAGGAAGAACAACATAAGAGATACCATTCTATTTAATATAAAACGAAACTCTAAGACTGTAGTAATAAACACAGCATGGTATTGGAATAAAACAGATCCAAAAGAGATCAATAGAAGAGAATAGAGAGCTCAGAAATAAACCCATGCTTATATGGTCATTTAACATATGACAAAGGAGGCAAGAATATACAATGGGGTAAAGACTGTCTATTCAATAAATAATATTAGAAAAACTGAACAGCTATATGCAAAAAAAAAATGAAATTAGACCACTTTCTTACACCATATACAAGAATAAAGTCAAAATGGATTAAAGATTTAAATATATAACTGAAAATCATAAAATTCCTAGAAGTACACATAGGCAGTAAACTCTATGACATTGCTCTTAGTAATATTTTTTTCCGATATATCTCCTTGGACAAAGAAAACAAAAGAAAAAAACAAATAGGACTACATTAAACTAAAAAGGTTTTGTACAGCAAAGGAAACCATCAACAAAACAAAAAGACAACTAACTTAATGGAAGATATTATTCACCAATAACAAATCTATAAGGAGTTAATATTCCAAATTTATAAATAACTCACACAATAAACACCCCAAAACAATGCAATTAAAAAATGAGTAGAGGACTTGAATAGACATTTCTCCAAAGTGGACACATAGAAGAAGCCATGTTGAGACTGACAGGAGGAGCGGAGACATGAAACAAACATGTTCCACACCCATGATGTGGCAATTAAGAATCTGTAGGGATATCTCAGCTGCAGAAGTTCCCCTTAAGGAGCAAGGGATCACAGCTCCACACTGGGATCCCCAGGGTGGGTAACTAGTGCCAGTAAGAGGAGTCCCCATAACATCTGACTGTGAAATCCAGCAGAGATTACATGTGATAAAAATAAAGAGCTGTAGGAAACCAACACATGCTGCCCTTAAAGAGCCAGTGCAGATTCATTAGCTCACAAACTCACTCAATCTAAGTGACAGTGCCAGGAACATGTATGAAAGAATTAAACTGATTAACATCAGGGCAAGGGTTGGAGGGGCAGGAGTCTGGCAAATCTCTTCAGGGATGGAAGTTCTGGCAGGTACCATTGTTCCATGGTGAGCTCTCCTTTGACACAGGTGTCAAATCTGTTCTCTCCATTAATCTGGCTAGTGTCATTTCCCCTGTATTGGTGATTCCCAGAGATCTCTCCACCCCCTAATTCACTTTGCTGGCCTGAATCTCTTACAGTCGTTGCTCTATACAAGCAGCTTGTCTCAGCTCTTGCTGTAGACTTTCCCGAAATCTCTCAAAGGTCCACAAACCCTAAACAGAATGCCAGCCTTGTAGCACTTGCAAAGTGGCTCCACACTGAGTACAAGGGGTGACCGTTCTCAACTTACATAGGAACTTGTATCAGATTGTCCCAAGCCTGGCATAATCAGCAGTGACATTAGGCCTAGAATATACCTTCTATTAAATGGTCACAAACCCAGCACAAGTAGCAGCTGAACTTGGTTCACAGTGTAGCCTCTCCCAAGTGCCTTCAAGACCAGTACAAGTGGTAACCAAGCACAAATAACTATGACGCTCCTACCAAGCAACCCAACACCTAACACAAGTGGTAGCTGACTCAGGCCTGCACCAAAGGCCCTCTCAAGATATTGCAGTTCAAACAATCCTTGTAACAACCTTCAGACCACACTAACCAGCTCCACAAACAACACACCTGAAAGTAAGCCTTGGCTGACAGTAAAAGCATGTTATAGTGACTCCTGCTCCATGGGGTCAGCCCTCACACAACAGCTCATCTACTGTACTCACAGACAACCATCATGGCCTATAAGTCTGGGAGTAAACTCCACCCACTGATGTGACAGCAGCAGTCAAGGCCCAACTACTATAGGAAGGCACACACAAATCACACAGGAGACACTCCTGGAGCACCCTCCTCAGGCCCAGGTGACCAAGGAGACTATGCCACTGAGCCTCATAGGATACCTACTACATAAGAGCACTCTGTCAAGACTGAGAGATATAGAAGATCCATCTAATCTATAGAAATAAACAGAGTCAGCCAAAATGAGGAGACAAAGAAACATGTCTAAAATTAAAGAATAGTACAAAACACCAATAACTACATATCTGCAACAATTACTTTAAATGTAAATGAATTAAATGTCCAATCAAAAGACTGGGCAGCAGAATTGATAAGAAAAACAAGACCCTTACATAAACTGCCTACCAGAGTCTCACTTCAGATCGAAAGATGCACACAGGCTAAAAGGAAAGAGATGAAAAAGATGTTTCATGAAAATGAAAGCAAACAACAAAAAAAAGCTGGGTTAGCAATACTTATACCAGACAAAATAGACTTTAAAACAAAGGTTATTATTATAAGACAAAGCAGGACCCCGTTATCCCATTTCTGGATATTTATCTGAAGAAACCCAAAACATTACTTTGAAGTGACATGCACATTCATATGTTCACTACAGCATTATTTACAGTAGCTAAGATATGGAGGCATCCTGGTGTCTATCAATAGATAAATAAAGAAGAGGTGGTACATATATGCAATAGAATATTACTCAGTCATAAAAAAGTATGAAATCTTGCCATATGCAACAACATGAATGTACCTAGAGGGTATGTGTTGACTAAGTCAGAGAAAAGTTTATGGTTTTGATGCAGTCCAATTTATCTATTTTTTTCTTTTGTTGCTTGTGCTTTTTAAAGGTGAAATTCACCTTTTTAAAAATTTTTTCTTACCTTCAAATCTTATTTTTTTCTTGTGTATCATGGATGTCATAAATTGCTTAATATTTCTGCCCATCTTACTAATTTTGTGTGCCATTGGAACTGCAGTTTTTAATTAAACAATTAATTTCACCTTCAGTGAAAATAAACAGTTTAAGCTATTTTTTTTTTTTTTTTGACAAGAGTCAAAATTCTCAAGCCATGTAGTAGCTCAGGTCCCTTCATCTTGGAAGCTGTATCTTTGAGAAACTGTATCTTCCTGTCAGTTGCATTTTTCAGGAGGAAGGGCATTTCCTGTCCAGTGAAGCTCTTATGAAGTTTCAGTCCAAATAAAGCTGAAAGAATTTGGAGATTGTGAGGATGGAAGTCAGGGAACTTCTAATGAGAGTTGTTCTGTACATTTGTTTTTTAAGTACTAGACTTGCCAATCAAAGAATGAATAAGTTCATGCTTAACCCAGTATAAGCTAAACAGCCAGAGGACCAGGGATGTAAATTTGCTTACAAAGGGATTTTCTGTATGGTTTGGAGGTCAATGGCAATAAAAAAAATAAAAAATAAAAAATAGAAAAAAGTTGGTGAGTGGCTCAATCTATGACTCAACATATGTTCATATGTTCATGAACGTAAAGTCTCTTCCTTTTCATCTAAAGACTGTAGTCAGGGCAACCAGGGGGAGAGTTTCACTTAACTTCCTAGTAAAAGGTAAATCCTTAGCGAAATATCATTCCACATGAGACATCTTATGCTGGTCTCCTACGAAGCAATAAAACAAGTCATGTTTCCAATTGTTTAGGCCTAGGTCACATACTCCAGTGTGGCACTCAAAAAACAGACTAAAATTTGCCTATTCTAATTACTTTAGTGAATTTTACAAATTGAACTGATTTGTGGCAGAACATTTTAACTAGAATTTAGTTCTTATGACTACTCTGTGAGTGAATATTATCGGTGGTCCAAAATTCATATCATAGTGCCAAAATAATAGAAAATTTTCTGCCACAGAAAGTAGTTCAAAATTACCAAAGTTATTCTATACCTAAAGCATATAAACATCGGAGAAAACACCAAATATTAGAGTTATGGCTATGAAAGTTTTGGAATAAGTGGAAAGCTGTAATTAGAAAGAATAACTCCAAGAATAGTTAATTCGAATATATAATTATATCCCACCAATACTAGAATCAAGGACAGAGATGATTAAATAATTCTGGCATTTTTAAGTATTATAAAATCAATATGCCACCATAAGATAAATATAAGCTTTCACAAGGGAAAATAAAAGTTCAGTTTCTGCAACAATAATAATGAATAGCAAAAGAAATAAGAGTAAAACACACCATGTGGTGGGAGAGATCTAAAACACAGGTCTTGGACTTGAGTCTTTCCCATCCCAGCCACACACTTTCTCCTCTAGGTTCAAACTTTTCACCTGAGTCATATGGCATGTCTTTAAAGCATCTTCCTCTGGAGGGCCTTTCCCAGCTTCCAAGCTGATGTGGTTATTTTCCTCTCTTCTCTGGGAACATTCTGGGCACATCCATAATGGAGGTTCACCACACTATGGAGTGGCTGCCTCTCCTACAAGATGCTGAGCTCCTAGAGGGCAAGATCAGTTACTTCTCATCTCTATCTTCCAATGACCTAGGAAGGAACCTAGTAAATAGTGAATGAGTAAAGGAAACAATGCATATCACTTACATACATAAATGTAGCTACCACTATATTATAATCACATCTTTCCTTATGTAATCTAGACAATCCAATGCTGCTTCATACATGACTGAAATATAGTACTTATAGGACACAATCTCTTTGATTATAGAGTTTAATAAAACTGTTCTGTTGAACTAATAAGAGAGAAACAAATACAATGAATTAAAGTGAATACATCATCGAATGCAATGTAAAATGTTAAAGATTTACTTTTCTTTTACTCTAAACATCATTTTAATATATTTGAGTACATAGCATCAGTTGCTTTGCACATGTTCTGCAAGGTCTGTGCTGAGTGATTTGTAATTAACTCTATTTGTATAGAAAATCTTGAAAAAATGCATCTTTTTTTCCAGAGCTTTTTGTGCTACTAAGCTGCTGAGCAAATATTTTTTTATTAAGTAATTCAGAGGCAATTTTCAATCTGGTTCTGATAAAATTATCACAAATTAAGGTGACTTAAATTAACTATTTAGTATTATTTAGTAAATATCAGGAAGATCTGGTTTGTAGTATATAATTAGTGACAGAAACTAATTTAGTGACATAAATGATTCTCTAGTATGATTTTGTATCAACTTATGTCATTTCTTATATATTCATGGTTTGTTTTATTTCAAAAAGAGACAAACATTTATATAATATATCTTTTAACTTTTTAAACAACTTATAGCCTTCTTTGGGAAAAAAAAAATATTTCAATTGAGTCAGGTATCTCTGGATTCATAAATTCAAATTCTAGCAGATTCAATTTAGCTTTTTTGCTCTGAAGAATATTATTTTTCAATCATTACATTAAAAACTATTGATATCTGAAGTAATGCAACCTAAAAGAAAATGAAACCCAGTAAAAAAGTTAATTTTCCAAGCCCTAACATAAATCACAATCAGATCTTATTATGTTAATGTCTATCATTCAATCCGTAATGTAATGGATCCCAGAAGCTTTGGATTCATTTTCAGTTCTTTCCATTACTAATGGTGTGCTCTTATGAAAGTCACTTCTCTTTCAGCTTTAACTCTTAATTTATAAATTAACATCATTATCATCATCATTGTCGTCGTCACCTTGCAAGGTATGATGGAAGTATTTGTTAAGTGCCTAACATCCAGTGCTAAGAGCACTTTCCCCAAATAACCTGACCATAAGAATTGCTTGGAGCACTTACTTTATTTTTAAAAAATGCGTTGGGTCCTCCTTCCAGCTCATTGAATCAGAATTTCCAGGAGGAGCCATAGTAATCTGTTTAATTAACTAGTACCCAAACCAATTGCTATGGTGGAAGCTTGGGAAACTGCTAAAGGATCCAAAAGTAGCTTCTTTTCTCTTTATAATGCTCATGAGTTAATCAATGAGTAAATGTTGAGCAAAAAAAGACTGTAAAAATGTTTAGAATCTTATAGATCAGATTCTCTGTTCACATAAAGGAGAGATCAATGTCATTCCAACTTGCTGATTCAAACCACATTGCTTTAAAATAGTGACTTCCTCACTTGCGTATTTACTTAACTACTACAGTAAAACTAGCAGACTTAATCCCAGTGCAATGCCCAAGTTGCTTGGGGGCTTCTGCACCAGGAGGAAATATTCCTGAGACAAAAAGTCATGGTCATTTCTGCCCTAGAATTTCTCATGAATGTCGTATAGTAATGATACAAGACAGGGCAGAAGACCTGTAAACACTTTATGTTACCTAAGTAGCATGTGTCACCATGTAAAATCCTAACCGCATATTCCAAGCAACTGTAAGTGGGAGCCCACACAGTTGAGTCACCACAGGCAAAATAGCTCAGGCAGCTTTTCATCTGTAATCTGTTGTCATTTCTAGCCTCATGTTGTTTCACACTTCCATGCTCTTTCCTTGTCCAGAAATTCTCTTTCTTACTCTTATTCATAGAACCAATGTGACCTTCAAAATGCAACTCAAATGTCACCTCCATTAAGCTTTCCTGAACCTTTCTCCATCCAATATAGATGTTTCTATCCTCCCCTTCCAACTCCCTTTTTCTCTAAAAGTATTCTGTGCTGGCTTTACTGTAGCCCATGTTGTATTATGATGCTTCGTTTTCTATTCTCACTGCTCTTTATGTCTTTCCTCTTTGACTATGTTATACTAGACTATCAGAGAGGACCTGACACAAATAAGCTGCCAATATGTAAAGGCAAGGAGAGAAGAAGAGAAAGAACAAGAGAGGGTAGAGAGCAAGTTTTGGATGAATTAATATGTTAATAATATTATTAACGATCTTGAGAATCCAGTTAAAATTCACAAAATTTCCCTAAATAAAAGATCCATGAATATGTTGAAATGGGGTATGTCTCCATATAAAAATCTGTCTCCTCCCCACCAAGCCCAACTAATATGTGGTCAACTCATATTTACAGAGTAAAAATAGTTCCCCCCTTCATAAAATGGTTAGTGTCTACCTCTTTACCAGTATGGAGAGGTAAAGCTACAAACATATCTCAAAGTTGTAGAATTCTTTCATGTCATAAAAATATCCAAGAATTCAGGTTGATATATTTTTAACAATTAATTTATGAAGGCACATACAAGGAGTTGGTAGAAACATTAGACATGTACAGAATTCACAAAATAGTTTAATATTCAAAAGAAAAACAAATGGGTTATTGACAAGGGTGGTTCAGGTCAGCAGGTGCTGCTATATAAGGCAGAATCCCTGAAATCTGCCTGTCTTCACCACCCTACTATGAAAATTGGGGTTAAACTGATGTCTCGGGAGTATTAAAGAATGTTCATGAAATTAGCACAAAATATATGGCTTTTTTTTTTTAAGAGGGATATTTCTACCCAACTGCAAGGAATCTTTGAAATGAAGCTTCATTGATCAAAGTTAACGTTTAAAGAAGAAAGTAAAAGTACTACTATTTTAAGACTCATAAACCACTCAGATAATAACACATCATATCCCTAAATACAATCAACAGAATCTCAGATTAGAGTTCTGATTGTTTCTGCTATGTCTAGTAGCTTCTGGGTGATGAGTATGCGCTCCTTGATGCTAAACCCATATTCTATTCATCTTGGTATTTCCTGTGTGTCTTTCTTCTTTTCTATAATGCTTTTGTTTTACCTTCCCATTATCTCTTGAATTTTCCCATGAAAATTGGAATTGCTTTTTCCATCTAGCTAGTAAATTTTCTAAATGCTGCTATGAGTCTTAGTGCAAATATTAGGCAGTTATCAACATTGCTCTATTTTCATTTTTTTACCTACACTTCCCACACGATTTTGTGAAATATATTTATAGTGTTATTTGATGTAAATTTTCTTTGCCATTGTGATTTTATTTAGCGGTGGTTAAACTTGGAGTAAATACAGCTTTTGGGGGTGGGTAGCATGAGCACTCAAACACCCAGGCTGCATGCACACAGACCAACCTACAAGCTACACAGGTTTCCTCAGTTGGATGTAGACCTAAAAAAAAAAAAGCCAGCTATAACAAATTATTTTCTTTTGAAATCTTGCCTTATCAGTGGCTCACATTCACATGTTTACTGGTCAAAGGGTTTCTTCTGTGAGAGAATCATCTTGGCATTTTGGAATGAATGAAAAATTTTGTAAATTTAGTAACATGCATAATAAAAAGCAACTATAAAACCCTAGAATTAAATCCAAATAGCCACTGGAACGTTTATCATGTGTATAATATTCCTGCAAAATCCTTCAAATGAAACCTTATACCTAAATATCTTAAGTCAATTAATAAATGGTGATTATTTCTGCTATATATGGTGTCAAGGAGTAAAGTTTAGCCCCTTTGATGTGGGTCTTATTCAAACATCCAGAGAACAAATGTCTTTTGGTAATAGAGTCTTAGAATGGATAGGTAAAGTGGGAAATGTAGAATCAATGTGATGTAAATTCCAATTAAAACATTGTCTTGAATACAAGTGAGTGAACTTTATGCAAGTAATTTTAAAATAACAGGAACTATGGAACTCAATCTCACTGGAATCCCACTAGAACCAAAGACCCTTAAATCTGTCTAGTGTTATTGTTTTTTATACTGACAAATATCTAGAACAAGTGTGTTATAATAGTTTTCACTTTGCTTAAGGCCTCATTTGAAATCTTCTCTGTGTGGAAAAGAGAGAGAGATTCAAAGGCTGATTTGAATTTAAAATTTCCTGGATTTAGATGGTCTTCCCAGACTGTTAAAATCGTACCCAATTTTGAGAAAATCTAAACATTTAGAAAAATTGCTTTCATGTCTAGGAGAAAAGTAATTGTATTGAATGTATTAAACTAAAATACAGGTCAAAATAGGCATAAACCCCTAATGATTAGATATATTAGTTTGATACATTTAGGAAAGTTTTCCAGTAACATGTAAAAAGAGAAGAACCCATAATAAAATGACAAGTAAATTTAAAATTATATTCCAACTCTTCCATTTATTTGCCAATACGTATTCATTCAGAAAAATTTCAATTATTAAAAATTTACAAGTGGTTAGTGTTGTGGTAATTACTTTGAATATGTTCATTAATGTAATCTTCACAATAGCCTTATGAGGAAAGCTTTGTTATTATCTCTATTTTATAAGTGATATAACTGAAACTCAAAAGCACACAACTAGAAAGTAGCAAAACTTCAGTTGAACTCAATATGGTTCTATTATTAAATAGTACATCACTGTTTTGAGAAATTGTCATCATTGTGCCAAACAAAAATGGTGTAAGTGAGCATGTGAAAGAGCCTTCTTGGGCTCACCCATATCCAGTTTCTCGGGATTACTGGTTTCCACCCAGAGGCAGGGACATGGGACCAGTTCAGACCAATGAGCTGTGAGTGGAAGAGATGTGTGCATTGAACTATAGTGGGAAATCCTCCATGAAACTCTTCTCTTGCTTCAGTAGTTGAGGAGAAAGCTTTATGCTAAAATAACAAAGCCACAGATCGAAGCAATTTAGAACCGAAATACCCAAGAAAAGTATTCCATACATCTTCCTACCTATAATGTTCTAATCTTACAATTTTGTTCTTTTCACATCCCTCATCAGCCAGTCAACCTGTTATCTGCTACACATGATTCAGGATGAATCTAAACCCTGAGTCAATGGAAAACCAGATGTATCACCCAAAATTTCATCCACTGGGTCAAATTCACACATATTTTTGGGACCACTTAAGTAGCATGACGATACTGTTGCTATCACCACTTCTGAATGGCTCTCATACCCTGAAGATCTCTGCTATACTTCTCCTTTACTTCTTCAGATCTGTTGTCCAACTTACTCCATGTTGCAGGGGCCATACCTCTACAAAATACATCACATTTGCTCTCTGGCTTCCAAATAGATTTGATCAGTTGGAAGCTGTTACCTAAATGAGCCCAAGATGACCTCTGTGTACTGGCCCCTAGGTTGTTTACTTCTTCACTGCAGGCTGAGACCCAACAACTTAAAAGCCAACTGGTGCCAAATGAAGATTTTTGCACATCCATTTATATTCAAAATATCTCAAACACACGAATTTTTATTTAGTGATTGCCTGCTTTGCCTCCCCCAGGAAACATCACCCCACATCTACTGACCATTTACAAAATAGATCTTTGGGGTTATAGACCCTAAGGTTGCTAAGACACTTCAGAACTCTCACCTAGAGACTTTCCATTATGCTGCTGAGCAATATTTCTATACCTGTGAATCACCTCTCCCTGAGAGTTTTCTAGCCCTCCTTTCCTTCAAGATGGTGACTCTATCATCATGAACCTCTGGAAAGGCTCTTGCAGTGAGGGATTTATACTCTGATGCAACCCTATCCAATGTTACTGCTTCTCATGGTCATATCTTTTTCCTAGATCAGTCCCAAATCCCATGAAATCCTTAGAGGCATCAGCAGGGAATTTGTGTTTGGGAGATGAAAGAAGTCAAAGTATTTATTCTTTGAACTCTTTTTTCTCCAGGATTACAGTTTAGCAGCAATGGTATACTTTTCCTAAATTTACATATCTTTGAGGGGCGGGCAGTCTTCTCCATCAAACGCAGATCTCTATAGATTCCCAAAGCCATCTTCTTCCCTTGACCTTTTCTTGAGGTATCATTGATATAAAACATTATATTAGTTTCAGGTGTACAGTGTAATGATTTGATATGCATTAGTATATATTGCAAAATGATTACCACATCTTTTAAGATTTATACTCTTAATAACTTTAAAGCATGCAATACAGTATTTTTTAGCATTTTATTTTATTTTATTATTAGTTTCAAATATACAGTACATTGATTAGATATTTTTATAGTTTATGAAACAATCCTCCTCATTACTCTATCTTTCCTCTGGCTCTACACATAGACATTACATTGCTGCTGACTGCATTTCCTATGCCATGCTCTCCATCCTCATGGCCATCTATCAACTACTAATTTGTACTTCTTAAACCCTACACTACTTTCTTCCAGTCTTCCCATGCCCCTCCTCTCTGGCCTTATCAGATTATCTCTGTATTTGTGAGTCTGTTTTCAATTAGTTTGTTCTTTTTGTTCCTTAGATTCTGCATGTAAATGAAATCATATGGCATTTATCTTTCTCTGTTTGACTTACTCCACTTAGCATAACCTCTAGGTCTATCCATGTCATTACAAGCGATAGGATTTTATTGTTTTGGTGGCTGAGTAATATGCCATTGTATATATGAATTATAATTTCTTTATCCAAACATCTGTTGATGGGCATTTAGTTTGCTTCCATATCTTAGCTATTCTAAATAGTGCTGCCATGAACATAGGGATGCATAGATCTCTACAAATTATCATTTTGGTTTCTCTTCAGATAAATACCCAGAAGAGGAATTGCTGTGTCAAAAGGTGGATCCATTTTTGAATTTTTTGAGGAAACTCCAGACTGTTTTCCATAGTGGCTGTACCAATTTATAATTCCACCAACTGTGTATGAGGATTCTTTTTCCACATCCTCATCAACGCTTGTTCTTTGATTTATTGGTGATAGCCATTCTGACACATGTGAGATGATATCTCATTGTGGTTTTAATTTGCATTTCTCTGATGATTAGTGACCTCAAGCTTCTTTTCATGTGTCTATTGGCCATCTGTATTTCCTCTTTGGAGGAATATTTATTCAGGTCTTCTGCTCATTTTTAAATTGGATTGTTTGTTTGTTGTTGTTGAGTTGTATGAATTCTTTATATATTTTGTATGTTAACCCTTTATCAGCTGTATCATAAGCAAACATTTTTTCCTATTTCATAGGTTGTCTTTTTGTTTTGTTGATGGTTTCCTTTGTTGTACAAAAAATTTTTAGTTTGATGTAGTCTCATTTGTTTATTTTTTCTTTTGTTTCCCTTGCCCAAGGAGATATATCTAAAAAGAAATTACTATTGGCAATATTGGCGAGATTACTGCCTATGTTTTCTTCTAGACATTTTATGGTTTCAGGTCTTACATTTAAGTCTTTAATCAATTTGAGTCTATTCTTGTATGGTATAAGAAGGTGATCCAGTTTCATTTTTTTTATGTATCATCCAATTTTCCCAACACCATTTATTAAAGAGATTGTCTTTACCTATTTGTATATACTTGCTTCCCTTGCCATATAGTAAATGAGCATATAGACGTGGATTTATTTCTGGGCTCTCTATTCTGTTCCATCAATCAATGTATGTTTTTCAATGCAGTATTTTCAACTATAATCACCATGAAATGTTATATCTCCATGACATATTTATTTTATAAATGGAAGTTGGTTCCTTTGACACCCTTCACTCATTTTGCCAACCCCCATGCCCTCTCCCCTCTGGCAACCACCAATTTACTCTCTATCTATCAGTTTGGGCTTTATTTTGTTTTGTTTTTAGATTCCACATATGAATGAAATCATATGGTATTTGTTCTTCTTTGTCTGACTTACTTCACTTAGCACAATGCCCACAAAGTTCATCTGTGTGGTTGCAAATGTTAAGACTCCGTTCTTTCTTATAGCTGAATAGTATTTCATTGTAAATACTGTATGTATATCGCATTTTATTTATCTATTCATCTATGGATGGACACTTAGATTGTTTTCATATCTTGGCTATTGTAAATAATGTTGCAATAAACCTGGAGGTGCATATAATTTTTGAATTAGTGTTTTTATTTTCTTCAGATAAATACACAAAAGTGGAATTGCTGGATCTTGTGGTAGTTCTATTTTTAATTTTTTGAGGAAGCTCCATACTATTTTATTAGTAGCTGTACCAATTTACATTACCACCAACAGTGCACAGCATAGAGATTAGAACTCAAGTGATCACCCCACTAAATCTAGTACCCATCTTCCCCGTTACATATTTATTACACCATTGTTGACGATTTTCCTTATGCTACACTTTATATCTCCATGACTATCCATTTGTATTTCTTAACCTTTTCCCATTTTTTACTGTCCCCCTAACACCCCTCCTATCTAGTAGCTCTCAAAATGTTCTCTGTACTTATTAGTTAGTTTCTGTTTTTGTTGTTGTTGTTTATTTTGTTCTTTAGACTTCGCATGTATGTGAAATCACATGATATTTGTCTTTATCAAACTTATTTCATTTAGCTCAATACCCTCTAGGCCATCAAGGCAATACCTTTTTCCATTCCCTTCCTTTTAGTCTATGTGTGTCTTTTAATCTGAAGTGAGTCTCTTATAGGCAGCATATGCAGAGGTCTTGTTTTCTTATCCATTCAGCCACCATATCCTTTGGTTGGAGCACTTAATTTTTTCCATTTGAGGTAGTCTTCGATAGCTGTGTAGTTATTAACATTTTTTCATTCATGATTTTGATATATGTTTTTTCTTCTTAAAGAAGTCCCTCCAACATTTTCTGCAATAGTGGCTTGGTGGTAATGAATTTCTTTAGCTTATTTTTGTCTGACCTTTGACTCTAAATGATAGCTTTGCTGAATAAAGTATTCTTGGTTATAGATTCTAGGTTTCCGTCACTTTGAATATTTTGTGCCAAGTCCTTCTGTCCTACAAATTTTTTTTGAGAAATCAGCTGCCAGTCTTATGGGTGATCCCTTGCAAGTAACTAACTGTTTTTCTCTTGCTGTTTTAAAGATTCTTTCTTTGTATTTAACCTTTGGCATTTTAATTATGATATGTCTTGCTGTGGCCTTCTTTGGGTTTCTCTTTCTTGGGACTCTCTGAGCTTCCTGGGGTTGGGAACTTCACTAGGATAGGGAAAAATTTTCTATAATTATTTCTTCAAATACCTTTTCCACTTCTTGCTCTCCCTCTCCTCCTTTAGGTACCCCTATTACATGATTGTCTTTACACTTAGTTTTGCCCCAAAGGCTTTTTAAATTATTATTATATTCTTGGATTCTTTTTCCTTGCCATTTAGATTCGGTGACCTTGGCTTCCCTATCCTATATATTCGTAGTTCAATACTCTTTTTCATCTACTATGTTGGTTCCCTCCAATATACTCTTCACTTCAGATAATGTATTCCTCATTTCTGACTAGTTCCCTTTTATAATTTCCATTTTCATTTTTATATTTTTATCTCTTTGTTAAAGTTCTTGCTGAGTTCACTGCACTTCCCCTAAATTCATTGAGCATCTTTATAAACAGTGTTTTGAGCTCTGCATCTGTTAGATTGCTTTACTCCATTATTCCTGGACCTCTGTTCTTTTCTCTCTTATGGTTTCTGCTTCTTTGTCTTCCTATTTTGGCTGCCTTTCTGTTTCTATGTACTAAGCAAAGTTATCAAGTCTCCCGGTCTGATTATCATGGCTTTGTGTAGCAGGTGTCCAGAGGCACAATCCCGAGAGGTATTCAACAGCAGGCCAAGTTTAACGCCGGTCTGTGCCCCTCCGGGGCCACCTGTTAAGATTCCACAAGCAATCCACAGATACTGTGTTTATAGTTGCCTCAAGAAACCACACCAGAGAAAGAGGTCAGCTGTCACCAGTGTGAGTCTTGAAATTTGCTCAGCAAGTTGCACAGGACTCACCAAGGACACAACTGAATGCACCTTGGGCAGGGCCGCAAATGTGGGAGGTGGAGTTTCAGGGAATCCTCTGGGCAGAGCCACCTCTGTTATCCAGTTCCATGAAGTCTCAGCTATGGCGGCGTTGCATCTGCACTGGGAGGGAGAGGGGTCCACCTGTTGCAAGGTGATTTCTTATTTCTCTCCTTAGTTGTAGGACTTTGTTCATCTAGACCACAGGAGACTGTTTGCTCCGTGTTTCCATCAGAACTTTTATGTGATCAGAAGAGCAGATGAACAAAACCTCTATCATCTATGCCATTTTGACTTCTCTCTAATTCTTTATTTTCTTAATATAGAGTATCATGTTGATTAATTTGTGGATGTTGATTCATCCTTGAATCACTGGAAAGATTTTATTTGATCACGGTGTATCATCCTTTTAATGTATTTTTTAATTCATTTTGCTAATATTTTGTTGAGGATTTTTGTGTCTATGTTCATTGGGGATATTGCACTGTAGTTTTGTTTTCTTATGGTTTTCTTGTCTGGTTTTGTTATCAGGGTAGTATTGATCTCCTAAAATGAGTTTGGAAGCATTCTGCCTCTTCAATCTTTGGAAGAGTTTGAGAAGGATTATTACTAATTCTTCTTTAAATGTTTGGTAGAATTCACTAGTGAAGCCATCTGTTCCTGGACTTATGTTTGGGGGGGAAGGGGATTTTTTGATAGTTTCTTTTTTATTATTATTATTTTACATTAGTTTCCAGTATATAATACAATAGTTAGACATTTATATAATTTATGAAGTGATCCCCTCATCCAATTACTCTAACACCTATCTGGCACTACACATAGCCATTACAATAATATTGACTATGCTATACTCTACATCCTCATGACAGATTTGTAACTATTAATTTGTATTTCTTCACCTCTTCACATATTTCACCCAGCTCTCATCAACCCATCTCTCTCTGGCAATCACCACTTTGTTGTCTGTATCTGTGTCTGTTTTCATTTAGTTTATTTGTTTCTTTTGTTCTTTAGATTCCTCGTATAAGTGAAATCATATGATATGTGTCTTTCTCTGATTTATTTCACTTATCATAATATCCTCTAGGTCCATCCACGTCATGGCGAATGGTAAGATTTTACTTTTTTATGACTGAGTAATATTCCATTGTATATATATATATACCATAATTCTTTATCCAATCTTCTATTGTTGGGCACTTTGGTTGCTTCTATATCTTGGCTATTGTGAATAGTGCTGCAGTGTACATAAGGGTGCATAATCTTTATGAATTAATGTTTTGGTTTTCTTTGGCTAAATACCCAGAAGTGCAATTGCTGGGTCAAAAAGTAGTTCTATTTTTAATTTTTTTGAGGAACAGTCATACTGTTTTCTATAATAGCTGTACCAATTTGCAATCCCAGCAATTATGTACGAGCACTCTCTTTTCTCCAACACTTGTGTTTTTTGATTTATTGATAATAGCCTATCTTACAGGTGTGAGGTGATAGCTCATTGTGGTTTTAATGTGCGTTTCTCTAATAATTAGTTACTATGAGCATCTGTTTATATGTCTATTGGCCATCTGTATTTCCTCTTTGGAGAAATACCTATTCAGGTTTTCTGTCCATTTTTAAATTGCATCATTTGTTTTTTAGTTGTTGAGTTGTATGAGTTCTTTATGAATATGAATATTAACAATGAGGTTGTCATATATAAAATTTATACCAGTGATATCATAGAAAATACCTTCCATTCAGTAGGTTCTCTTTTTGTTTTGTTGATGGTTTCCTTTACTGTGCAAAAACTTTTTAGTTTGTTGTAGTTCCATTTGTTTGTTTTTTTCTTTTGTTTTCCTTTTTGGGGGATTTTTGATAACTGATTAAAACTCCATGTTAATAATTGATTTCTATTTGCATGGAACATCTTTTGCCAACCTTTCACTTTCAGTCTGTGTGTGTCCACATATTAGAAGTGTCTCTTGTAGGCAGCTTGTATATATATAAATTAGATATATATTATATTTTAAATCCATTCAGCCACTTTATTCCTTATTATTCAATAATTTAGTTCATTTACTTTTAAAGTAATTATTGATAAGTATGCACTTACTGCCATTTGGTTCATTCTTTTCTGGCTGTTTTATAGATCCTCTCTTCTTGTCTTCTTTCTTTTAGCTTATTGACTTTCTTTAGTGGTATATTTAATTCCTTTCTCATCGTCATTTGTACTTATGCTATAGGATTTTGCTTTGTGGTTACCATGAGGCTGGCATATAACAAGTTTATTTATAACAGTTTATTTTATAATTTTTTTAAATTTATTTAATTATAGTTGGTATACAATATTATATTAGGTTCAGGTGTACAATATAGTGATTTTACATTTTTGTTCCTTACAATGTGATTACCCCACTAGTTCTAGTAATTATGTGTCACTGTATAAACTTATCACAATATATTGACTATATTCTCCTTCAGTCTATTCTAAATTGATAATTTAAATTTGAACACATTTTAAAACTCTACATTTTTACCCCCCTCCACGTTTTGCTTGTAATGTCACATTTTTATATCTTTTTATTGTGTGTATTCCTTAATTAATTATTGTGGTTATAGTTATTTTTACTACTTCTGTTTTTTAACTTCATTCTAGTTTTATGTGATTAATTGATTATACTATATATATCGGTTATATATATCAGTAAGATTTATACTTTTATATGTTTTCTTGTTACTGATTAGAGCCTTTTCTTTTTAGCTTAAATAGTCTCTTTAAAATTTCTTTTAAGGTCAGTTTACTTGTGGTAAACTCCTCTAGCTTTTGCTTGCCTGAAAAATACTTTGACTCTCCTTCAATTCTGAATGATAACATTGCTGAGCAGTATATTCTTGGTTGGAGGTTTTCGTTTTTGTTTTCTTTCAGCACTTTGACTATATGATGCCACTCCCTTACTTTCTGCAAATTTTCTGCTTAAAAATCTGCCGATAGTCTTATGAGTGTTTCTTTCCACATAACAAGTTGTTTTCTTTCTTGCTGCTCTTAAGATTCTCTCTTTATCTTTAACTTTTGACATTGAATTAGAATATTTTGGTGTGAATCTTTTTAGGGTTATCGTCTTTGGAATTTTCTGGGCTTTCTTTATCTAAATGTCTGTTTCCTTCCTCAATTTAAGGAAGTTTTTCATCATTTTTTTTCGGATAAGTTTTCCGTGCCTTTCTTTCTCTCTTCCCGTGGGAACTCTGTAACGCAAATGTTAATAGGCTTGCTATTGTCCAATAAGTCTCTAAAGCTATCTTCATGTTTTAAAATCCTTTTGTTGTTGTTGTTTTGCTGCTCTGCTTAAGTGAGTTCCACTGACCTGTATTCAAGATCACTGATCCTTTCTATTGCTTTACACTGTCTGATGTTGAACACCTCAACATATTTTTTCAGTTCAGTATTGTATTCTTCAGCTCTGTGAATTCTATTTGGTATTCCCTTATATTTTCTCTTTATTGATGTTATCACAGTATTTATCCATTCTCCTTAATTTGGTGAACGTTTTTGTGACCATTACTTTGAAAACTTTATCAGGTAAATTATTTATCTTCATTTCATTTATTTTTATAAGGTTTTATCCTTTTTTTTTTTTTTTTTGGAACATATTTCTTTATCTCCTCATTTTGTTTGAGTCTCTGTTTGTTTGTAGGTATTATGTGAAATGGCTACCTCTACCCGTCTTTAAGGAGTAGCTTTGTGTATGATGAAGCTTATTGTTCAACTTTGCCCCAGCTCTTGACTCTCTCTCAAACCTTTGTGATTTCCCAAGCAACCTGTTTTATTTTTAATAGCTCTTGTCAGTGTACCAAAGGGAAGGACCTAGTCAGCAACCATTTTCAGGCTGATTAGAAGCCAGACCCTCAAACAGCATATTTTAAAGTATGGAAATATATGTAGCCCTGTGGAACAGCAATCATAACCTCTGCTAAACTCCAGACTAGGTGATCAGGAGGTAGCCCCTGGTGACAGTTGCAAAAATCATGGCTCTTGTTGAATGTATAAACTCATTTCTGAGGGATACTGGTGAGCTGTAGTGAGGCAGAAGGAGAGCACAAAGATGATCTTCCCCAGTTTATGTTCCCCGAGAGCACCTTCGTAGCCTCTACATGTTTGGCAAACCTGAAGCCTTCCCCTCAACCAAGGCTCCAGGACAAGTAAATAGGCCTCTTTCATAAAAAGACTGGGGATGTGTTTTATTCTGCTATCTATGGAGTCCCCTGTGGGTGATAGCCTGACAAGAAATGTCTACTAGATTGTTACAGTCCTATGTGAACCAGGAACGCAAGCCCCACCTAGCCAACAGAGTCAGTCAATCAAGGAGCATCACCTGTGTGGTAGCCACAAAAACTTGGACACCCTATGTAAAAATAGGTAAGAGCTCTCCTCCAAGAAATACTGGTACTCTAAAGTATGGTAGAGAGAGAATGTGAAGATAGAGCCCATCTTCTGAGGTCTCTGGAAAGGTTTGTAATCAGCCCTTATGTGTGTGTTTGATTAGAAATCTGTACCTTAGGTTGCAGCTATAATGATAAGCTGACAGGACTCTTTCAAAAGAAGTCTAAGTTCCTGGATGAATTGCCTTATGCTGTGCCCTGAGGATGGTAGCTATTTAAGAACTCTTTCTCCATTGCTTATGGTTCTGTGAGATTTTTAAGTGCAAGCCCTGCTGGCCTCCATAGCCAGATGATATAAAGACCCTGGCAGTAACTGTAAACACTGCAGTGCCAGACAAGGGTACAAGCTTTTTTCTAGAAGATAATTAGCAAGCTAGAGCAAGGCAGAGATTAAATCCACTGGCCTCCATTTCCTGAGAGGACCTCCGTAGGTACAAATAAGTGTGCCAAACCTGAAGGCTTCTCCTCAGGCCAAAGATCTTTGACATGCAAATAGGTCTCATTCCCTAAAAGATGAGCTTTATTTCATTCTTCTCTGTGTACACTATCCTGAGGGTGGTGGTCTGACAAGAACTTTTTCTCTCTCTGGTTGTTAGAATCCCAGGGAACTGAGAACACAAGTCCCACTGGCTTCCAGAGCCAAATGATCAAAGGATAGGATGTCCCCTAGACTATTGCAGCAAAAACTGAGTACCAACATAAAAAAAGGACACCAGATGTGTATAAATCTCCCTTCCAAGAGATATCGTCACTGATAGATATGAGTGGTAGAGGGAGAGTGCAAAGAAGGTATTTGCCAAAAAAAAAAAAAAAAGGGGGGGGGGGTATGATGGACCTCTCTGATTTTAGATAGCCCTTGGCCTTTCGAACCTAGAATGTTATTATTTTCTCAAAGTGTGTCTATTTCATGTCAAGACCTTCTTTTATTCCAAATCATTAATTTTTTATGAGTTGTGTTTAGTGACCAGGACTCTCCTTTTTCCAATTTCATTAATTTCATATGGAGAACTCCCACTGAGGCGATAAGTTCAACATTCAGCAGAGGTAGTAAGGCAGTAAGGAAAAAGTATCATGGATATCTGTATATCTATTCATACTACTTACCTGTGCTTTTTGGACCTTCTCGGATCCAGTCTCATATGTATCATTTAATTTAATAACGGAATGCTATGTAGCCCAAATTTATGATTTACTTAATGATATAATACCAAGTTCACAATAGGCATCTTGGGTCTATCACATTATCACTTGGTATCTCATGATCAGATATTCGGTGTTCACAAGGGACAAGTAGCAAGTCAGTGGCTACTTTTCCAATAAAAAATAACTAACCAGAAGAGGACAAAGCCTTACTCTAAAACCTCAGGAATCTGCTCTATGACTTTCCTATTGATGCTTGCCAATTTTTCATTCAACATCACTATCTGTCACAGATACTTAGAATACTATTTTTGTTTGTTGGATTGTAAGGTTCAAGAATCAGGACAGCTTGTGTAAAAACTAGAGTTGTACAGTCTTTTCTTATACTAAAATGCACTCAGCAGATTTACAAAGCAGCATGCTCAAATGTACAAAATGTTTCCTCTAAAGTTCAGAAGTCCATTCAGCATTGTACCCCTGTTTCTATGATAGACAGAACAAGGTTCAGTGGCTTGTCATTCACTTCCACCATTTTGCTATTTGTTTTCTGCATGTCATATCATTTTATTTATCAATTTCCTCCATTATTACCATTTTGTGTTTAATTTTTTGTAATGCACCACTTTGATTACTTTGTCATTTCCTTTTCAGTGCATTTATTGTTGTTTTCATAGTGGTTACCTTAGAGATTACAATTAACATCTTAAATTTATAGCAATCTAGTTTGAGTTTATATCAGCTTAGTCTCAATAGTACACAAAATTATGCTTCTGTACAGTTCTGTTCCTCCTTTATATTGCTATCGTCACATATTACATCTTTATACATTGTGCACCCATTGAGATAGATGTGTAATTATTGCTTCATGCATTTGCCCTTTAAATCATATAGAAAATAGGAATTAAAAACTAAAATTACATTATACATTATACATTAATTACATTATACATTAATACTGGCTTTTATATTTACCTACATATTTACTTTTACCAGTGTTCTTTATTTATTCCTATGGCTTCAAGTTACTGCCTAGTTTCTTTTCGTTTCCACTGAAGGGCTCCCTTTAGCATTTTTTTAGGGCAGGTATACAAAGAATGAACTTCCTCAACTTTTGTTTATCTTGGAATTATTTGATTTCTCCTTCTTTTTAAAAACAGTTTTGCTAGATATAGAATTCATGGTTGGAAATTGTTTTCTTTAAGCACATTAAATATGTTATATCACTATTTTCTGGTCTCATGGTTTCTACAGAGGTATCAGCTGTTAATTTAACTGAAGATCTCTTGTACATATGAGTCAATTCTCTTACTGCTTTCAAGATTCTATTTGGGGATGAGGGAGGCTTTTGACAGATTATAATGTGTCTCAGTGTAGATCTTGTGAGTTTATTCTACTTAATGTTCTTGAGCTTCTTAGATATGCAGGTTCATATATTTTTTCAAATTGAGAATTTTTTAACCATTATTTCTGCAAATATTTTTTCTACTTCTTTATCCTTCTATCACTTTCTGGAACTCCCATTATGCATATGTTGGCATTTTTGGTGGTGTCCCACAAGTCTCTTAGGCTCTGTTCATTTTTTATTACATTTTTAATTTTTGCTCCTCAGACTAGATCATTTTACTTGACTTATCTGCAACTTCACTGATTCTTTTGTCTCCTCAAGTTTGTCGTTGAACCCCTCTAGCTAATTTTTTATTTCAGTTACTATGCAATCACTTGCCATATAACATTTCAACCAGTGATGGGCCACATATGTGACAGTGGTTCTATAAGATTATAATGGAGTTGAAAATTTCTATCACCTAGTGAAGTCATAGCTATTGTAACATCATAGTGCAATGCATTACATATGTGTTTGAGGTGATGCTGGTGGAAACAAATCTACTGCATTGCCAGTTATATAAAAGTGTAGCACATAGAATTATATACAGTACATAATACTTCAAAATAATAATAAATGACTTTGTTACTTATTTATGTATTTACTGTTCTATACATTTTATTGTTATTTTAGAATGTACTTTATTTATTAAAAAAAGTTTGCTGTAAAGCAGTATTCCATATTACTTTGGCAGAAGCCTCTTGAATCTTGTGATTACCACATGTCTCGATTGCAGCATTATCTCTTGTACTTGATTTAATCTCATGTTGTTTTATAAATTTAGTGTAGCCTGTTTTAAGTAGTGCAAGACTGTACTTTTTCAGCCCTAGGATTTCTATTTAATTCCTTATATAGTTTCTACTAATATTTTCTACTACTTGAGACATTGTTCTTCTAGTTTCCTTTTATTCTTTATTCCTGCTTTCCTTTAGCTCTTTCAGCATATTTAAGACAGATGATTTAAAATCTTTGTCTAAAGGTTCTCAGCATCACTAATAATCAGGGAAATTCAAATCAAAATTATAATAAGATATCACCTCATACCTATTAGAATGGCTATCACCAAAAAAAAATGAGAGAGAGAGAGAGAGATAATCGTTGGAAAGAATGTGCAGATAAAATAATAATTGTGTAGTGTTGATGGGAATAAATACTGGTATAGCCACTAGGGAAAACAGTATGGAGATGCCTCAAAAAATTAAAAACAGTTACCATATCATCCATTTATGCATATTTATCTGAAGGAAACAAAACACTAACTCAAAGAACAGACTTCCAGGGTTCTGGTCAAAATGGTGGAGTAGATACATGCCGTGCTTACATCCTCCCATAACTACACTAAAATTACAACTAAAATATAGAAAAATCAACCTGAAGAACCATCCAAAGACTAGCTGAACAGAAGTCCTATAACTAAGGACGTAAGAAGCCACCTCAAGACTGGTAAGAGAAACAGATGTGCAAAACTAGGTTGGACCCACACCTACATGTGGTGGTGGAGAATTGGGAGAGATATCTCCATTGCAGCGGTTTCCCCTGAAGAGTGAAGGGTTCTAGGCCCACATCAGGATCCCCAGCCCAGAGAACCAGGGCCAGGAAGAGGATCCTCCACAACATCTGGCTGTGAAAATCAGCTGGGATTCCATCCATCTGGGTTAGAGAGAGAGAGCAACTGGAAACCCAGGTGTCCTCTTAAAGAGTCCACACATAGAATCTCTTAATCCCAAGCACTCACCTTGGGCTTGGCAAAAGGGCAGCTGCTTAGGAGGTTTCAGAGACATACAAGGACAAACTGAGTTGGGTGTCTTCAGTATGAGGGCTGGAGGAAAAGCCTCCATTGTCTATGTGTTGAGCTCCCCTCCTCTATAGCCGGCAGGTGGACTCCAATTTTCTTTTGTTGAACACTTTTCCCACACGAGCAAATACAAATTTTCATTGGCTGGTGAGTCTTGTACACTCCCTACCCAACTTGCCAACCACCAGATGTTTTTACCCAGCTGTTAGGCAGTCAGTATTATCTCACACTGCATCTTTCTTGTACAACTGTTGGGGGTCTGCAGGCCTCCAGCAAGCAGCAGCTGGCCTCAGTGCTCTCTGAGACTTTTGTGGAATGGCCCCAGGCTCAGCACTGGCACCAAATTTGCATTAACCCATTGAACAGCACTCGCCCCATGCTGGTGACTCTCAGAACCCTAACCCCATCTAACTATCTTACTGACAGAAGCTGTTTCAGTGGTCTGCAGGCAGCTGGTATTGGCCCATACTGCAGTCGTTCTTGGAAAACTTTTGAGAGTCCAGTCCCCAGGCAGATAGTGGCTGGCCTCTGTGTGCTCTAAACTTGTTGTGAAGTGGCCCAAGGTTCAAAACTGGCATCAAGTCTGAATCTACATTAACCTGTTGAATACCACTCACACCATGCTAGTGAATTCCTGAGATTCTGGCCATCCAAACTCTCATAACACTGTACCAGGTGAGACTTTTTAAGCAGCTAAATCTTATAAACAGCTTGCAGGTTGTAGCAGGCCTCAGGATGCCTTTGGCCTTTTACTCAGCTTCCCTAGGCCAGGCATTAGCGATAACTGGCCTCATTTCACAGCATGGCCTCTCCCACACATCTCTAGGTCCAGCATAGGCAGTAACCAACTGCAGATTGCTTGTAGCTCCTACAAGTAGCTCCGACAAGTCACAGGCATGGCTGAACTTGGCCTGCACTGAGTACCCTCCTAAGAGGCCTGAGAACCAGCACACTCAGTGGCTGGTTTTAAACCACAGTAGAACAACACTCAATTAGCCCCTCGAGCTGCAGACCCAAAAGGTGGTCTCAACAGGCACCTTAGCCCACTGGAGCAAATCCTGCTGCATGAGGTCACCCCTGAACAGCAAATTACATGCTGTGGTCATGGCAAATCCTTACAGCCAGTAAGCCTGAGGATCAATCCCGCCCACTGATGCACCAATAGCTATCAAGTCTCAAGTACACAAGAGCACACAATTCACACAAGGGACACTCCAGGAGCACCCATCTCAGGTGACCAGAGAGACTGTGCCACTGGACACCACAGGAAACCTACTACATAAGGCAACCCTGCCAAGACTAAGAGATGTAGCAGATTTACCTAATACATAAAAACAAACAAAGAGAGGTCACTAAAATGAGGAAGGGAAATATGTCAAAAATGACAGAACAAAAGAAAACTGCAGAAAAAGAACTAAAGCAAATAAAGACAAGTAATCTACAAGATACAAAGTTCAAAACACAGGTTATAAGAATATTTAAGGAACTTAGTAAGAACTTCAACAAAGAGATAGTAAGCATTAATAGAATCCATAAGTGAGAACCACACAGAAATGAAAAGTACACTAGAAGGAATCAACAGCAGATTAGATGAAGCAGAAGATCAAATTAGTGATTTAGAAGACAAGGAAGCAGAAAATACTCAATGTGAACAACAAGAAAAAAGGAAAAACTCAAGATAGTTGAGGAACAACTAGGACAACATCAAATGTAACAACATTCACATCTTAGGTGTACCAGAAAGAAAAAGAGAAAACAAAAAATTGAGGACAAATTTGAAGAAATAATGATGAAAAACTTCCTTAACTTGTTGAAAGAAATAGACATACAAATCCAGAAAATGCAGTCTTAAGCAAGATAAACCCAAATAGGCACAACCAAAATATACCATAATTAAAATGCCAAAGGTTAAAGACAAGGAGGACTCTTAAAAGCAGCAAGAGAAAAGCAATTAGTTATCTGTAAAGAAGCTCCCATAAGACTGCCAGTTGATTTCTCAACAGGGACTTTGCGGGCCAGAAGGGATTGGCATAAAATATTCAAAGACAAAAAGCAAGGAACTACAACTCAGACTACTCTACACAGCAAGGCAATCATTTACAATTGAAGGAGAGAAGTGAGAATATTTAGTGAAATAAAGGAAGTCTATTCAATAGATGGTGTTAGAAAAATTGGACAGATATACGCAGAAAAATAAAACTAGATCACCTTATTACACCATATAGAATAATAAATTCAAAATTGATTAGAGTTCAATGTAAGACTCCAAATCATAAAACTGCTAAAAGAAAACATAGGCAGTAAATTCTTTGATATTGCTCTTAGCAATATTTTTTTGTGATAAGTAGCCTCAGGCAAGGGAAACAAAAGAAAAAATAAAAATATGGGACTATATCAAACTAAAAAGGTTTTGCACAGCAAACAACAACAAAATGAAAAGACAACCTACTGAATGAGAGAATGTATTTCGAATGATATACCCAATAAGAAGTTAAGATCCAAAATTTATGAAGAACTCAGACAATTCAACAACCAAAAAAGAAACAATGCAATTCAAAAATGGTTTAAGACTCTGAATAAACATTTTTCCAAAGAAATACAGATGGAAAATGGACATATGAAAAAAATGTTCAAGGTCACTAATCACCAGAGAAATACAAGTTGAAACCTCAATGAGATATCACCTCACATGTGTCAGAATGACTATTATCAATAAATCAACAAGCAATTGTTGGCAAGGATGTGGAGAAAAGGGACCCCTTGTGCACTGTGGTTGCACTAGACTAAACGGGGAATCACTTCATAAACTTGACAAATGTCTAAACATTATACAGTACACCTAAAACTAATATAAAATAATACTAAATGTCAACTGTAATTGAAAAATAAAAATTTAAATAAATAAAAAATAAATTGAAGGAGAGATAAAGAGTTCCCCAGTCAAGAAAAAAAGGAAAAAATTCATCAACACCAAACCAGTATTACAAGAATGTTAAGAGGACTTCTTTAAGAAGAAGAAAGGGAGATAAAAGAACATAAATATGAATAACAAAATAGAAATAACCATGAACCTATCGGTAATCACTTTAAATGAAAATGGATTAGTTGCTCAAAAGACATAGAGTAGTTGAATGCATAAGAAAACTACACCTATATATATGCTGTCTATAAGAGACCCACTTCAGATTGAAAGACACACACAGCCTGAAAGTCAGGGATGGAAAAACATATATTATGCAAATGTAAATGAAAAAAAGCTGGGGTAGCAATACTTACATCAGACAAAATAGACTTTAAAACAAAGGCTATAATAAGACAAAGAAGGATATTACATAATAATAAAGGGATCAATTCAGCAAGATGATATAACCCTTGTAAACATTTTTGCATATACTGTATAAGCACCCAAATACATAAAGCAAATATTAATAAACAAAAAGGGACAGTTTGACAGTAATATAGTCATAATAGGGAACTTTGACACCCTACTGAAATCAAAGGAAAATCATCTAGACATAATTAACAAGGAAACAGTGACCTTATATGACACTTTAGACTTGAAGAATTTAATTGATATTTTTAGAACACTGAACTTGAAAACAGCAGAATATACATTCTTTTAATGCACACATGGGACATTTTGTAGGATAGACCACATGTTAAACCACAAAACAAGTTTCAATAAATTTAATAAGACTGAAATTATACTAACCATCTTCTCCAAGCACAATGGTATGAAATAAGAAATAAATTGCAAGAAAAAAATGAAAAACACACAAATACATAGAAGCTAAATAACAACATGCTACTAAACAATGAATGGATTAAGAGATCAAACAAGAATTCAAAAAATACCTGAGACGAATAAAAACAAAAACACAGTGACCCAAAATACATGGAACACAGCGAAATCAATCCTTAGAGGGAAATTTATAGCAATAAGGCATACCTCAAAAAATAAATAAATAAAACAAAATCTCAAATAAACAATCTAACCTTACAGCTAAAGGAAATAGAAAAAGAACAACAAACAAAACCCAAAGTGAGTAGAAGAAAGGACATAGTAAAGATCAGAGAGGAAATAAATAAAATAGAGCCTATAAATAAATACAAAAGATCAATGAAACCAAGAGCTAATTCTTTGAAAAGATATACAAAATTGATGAACTTTAACCAGACTCATTAAGAAAAAAAGAGAGAAAATCCAAATAAATAAAATTAGAAATAAAAAAGAAGTGACAACTGACACCACAGAAATACAAAAAATTATAAGAAAACACTATGAACAATTTTATGCTAACAAATGGAACAATCTGGAATAAATGAATAAATTCCTAGAAACATATAACCTTCCAAGACTGAATCGGAAGAAACAGAACATATGACCAGAATGATTACAATTAATGAAATTGAATCAGTAATTGAAAATCTCCCTGCAAACAAAAGTTCTGGACCAGATGTCCTCACAGTTGAACTTTACCAAACATTCAAACATTATTTTTCTCAAATTGTTCCAAAACACACCAGGGTAAGGAAGCCCCTCGATCTCATTTTACAAGGCAACCATTATCGTGATCCCAAAGCTAAAGACATTACAGAAAAAATTATAGGCCAATAACCCTGTTGAACATAGATGCAAAAATTCTCAACAAAATATTAGCAAACTGAATTCAGCAATCCATTAAAAAGATCATACATAATGATAATGTGGCATTTATTTATAGGATACAAGTTTGGTTTGATATCCACAAATCAATTAACGTGGTATATCGCATAAACAAAATGAAGGATAAAAATCATATAATCATATCAATGGATGCGGAAAAAGCATTTGACAAAATCCAGCATCCATTTTTGATAAGAACTCTCAGCAAAGTGGGAATAGAAAAAACATATGTCGACATAATAAAGGCCATCTATGACAAACCCACGGCTAACATTACACTCAGTGATGAAAAGCTAAAGTGTTTTCCTTACAATCCAGAACAGGACAAAGATGTTTACTTTCACCACTTCTACTCAACCTAGTATTGAAAATCTTAGCCACAGCAATCACACAAGAAAAATAAATAAAAGGTCTTCAAATTGGAAAGAGAGAAGAAAAACTGTCATTATTTGCAAATGCCATGATACTATATATAGAAAGCCCTAAATATCCCACCAAAATACTGTTAGAACTGATGAATAAATTTAGTAAAGTAGCAGGACTCAAAATTAATATTCGAAAATCAGTTTCATTTTTATACACCAATAACGAATTATGAGAGAAATAAAAAAAAAAGATCCCATTTAAAATTGCATCAAAAATAAAATAAATAAAATACCTGAGAATAAATTTAACCAAGGAGGTAAAAAACAAAACAAACAAAAAAAAACTGTACTTGAAAACAGTGAAGAAAGAAATTAAAGAAGATACAAATAAATGAAAGCATATACCGTGCTCATGGATAGGAAGAAGTAACATTGTTAAAACGTCTGTAGTACCCAAAGCAATCTATAGATTCAATGCAATCCTTATCAAAATACCAATGGCATTTTTCACGGAACTAGCGCAAATAATCCTAAAATTTCTATGGAGCCATAAGAAAACCCAAATAGCCACGACAATCTTGAGAAGGAAGAAGAAATTTGGAGGTATCACAATATTTGATATTGAACTATACTACAAAAATGTAGTAATCAAAACAGCATGGTATTGGCATAAAAGCAGATCCAAAAGAGATCAATGGAACAGAATAAAGAACCCAGAATTAAACTCAAGCCTAAATAGTTATTTAATCTATGACTAAGGAGGCAAGAATATACAATGGGGGTAAAGACAGTCTTTTCAATAAATGGTGATGAAAAAAAATGGGCCAGATACAAGCAAAAAAAAAAAAAATGAAACTAGATCATCTTTATACATAATGTATGAGGATAAATCAAAACGGATTAAAAGGCTCAACGTAGGACCCAAACCCGTAAAACTTTTAGAAGAAAACATAAGCAGTAAATTTTACAACATTCCTATTAGTGTTATTTCTTTCTCATATATTACCTCAGGTAAGGGAAACAAAAGAAAAATAAACAAATAATACTACATCGAACTAAAGAGTTTTTGCTCAGCAAAGAAAACCATCAACAAAATGTAAAGACAACCTATGAATAAGATATTTGCCAGTGATACATTATATAAGAAGTTAATATCCAAATTTTTAAAGAACTCATGCAAGTTAACACCAAAACAACAAAGAACACAATTTAAAAATGGGCAGACCTATTTATACAAGTCCAAAAAAGACATACATATGGCCAACAGACACATAAAAAATCCTCAAAGTCACTAATTATCAGAAACATGCAAATTAAAACCACAATGAGGTATCACCTCATGTATGTCAGAATGGCTATCATCAATAAATCAACAAACAAGTGCTAGCAAGGATATGGAGAAAAGGGAATCCTCGTTCACTACAAGTAGATTGCAAATTGGTGCAGCCACTATGGAAAATAGTATGAAATGTTCTCAAAAAATTAAAAGTAAAACTACCTTATGACCCAGTAGTTCCATTTCTGGATATTTATCCAAAAAAAAAAAAAAATCCAAAACATTATTTTGAAAAGATACCCCTATGTTCATTGTAGCATTATTTACAATATCCAAGATAAGGAAGCAACTTACATGCCCATCAAATATGATTGGATAAAGAAGAGGTGGTACATATATACAAGGGAATATTACTTGGCCATAAAAAAGAATGAAATCTTAACATTTGAGATGACATGGATGGAACTGGAAGATATTATGCTCAGTAAAATAAGTCAGACAAAGAAAGACAAATACTATATGATCTCATTTATATGTGGAATCTAAAGAACAAAATAAAGAAACAAACAAAACAGAAACAGCCTAATAAATGCAGGGAACAAGCTGATGGTTACCAGATGGGAGGGAATTTGAGGGGCTGGGTTAAAAAGATGAAGAGATTAAGAAGTACAAATTGGTAGTTATAAAATAGTCATGGAGATGTTAAGTAAAGCATAGGGAATATTGTCACTAATATGTTAATAACCATGTATAGTGTCAGGTAGGTACTAGACAATCAGGGGATCACTTAGTAAATTATAAAAATGTCTAACCACTATATTGTATATCTGAAACTAATATAAAATAATGTCAACTGTAACTGAAAAAATTAAAGAAGAGGGGGAAAATGTGAAAAGGAATAAGGGGTTCAAATATGCAAGTGTAAAACAAATAAGTCAAGTACAGTAAAGGGAATATGGTCAATAACATTGTAATCGTGTTGTTCAGTGTCAGATGGATGCTGAGTATATTATGGTGATCACTTCTCTAGATATATAAATGTTGAATAACTATGGTGTACACCTAAAACTAATATATTATTACATATTAGCTATATTTTAATAAAAATGGTTTTAAATACTCAATAAAAACAGATATAGAAGAAAAATACCTCAACATAATAAAGGCCATATGACCAATCTTCAGCTAATATTATACTCAATGGTGAAAAACTGAAAGTTTTTTCTCTAAGATCAGAGAAGTTTTCTCATTTTTATTCCCTTGTTATTTAAAAAAATATTGTAATTCCTAGCCAGAATAATCAGGCAAGAGAATTAAAATGCATCCCAATTTGGAATTTAGAAATCAGACTGTTGCTATTTGCAGATGACATGATTTTATATATAGAAAATCCTAAATTCTCCTCCAAAAACTATTATAAACAATAACCAAATACAGTGCTAGTGCAGTATTACAAAATCAATGCAGAAAATTTTGTTGCATTCTTATATACTAACAATGAAATCTTGGGGGGAAAAAAAAGAAAAAATTCCATTTGTAATTGCAACAAAAATGATAAAATTTCTAGGAATAAACTTCACAAAGGAAATGAAGGTCTCAAGACATTGTTGAAAGAAATTTAAGAAAACTCAAAGAAATGGAAAGATATTCCATGTTCATGGATTAGAAGAATTAACATGGTTAGAATGGCCGTATTACTTAAAGCAATATATAGATTTAATGCAATTTTCATCAATATCCAATTGCATCTTTCAAAGAAATAGAACAAAAAATTCTCAAATTTTTATAGAACCACAAAAGACTGCAAATAATCAAAGCAATCCTATGAAAACAAAAACAAAAACAAAAAACAAAGCCAGGTAATCAAACTCCCTGACTTCAAACTATTCTACAAAGCTATAATAATCAAAATAGTTCAATATTAGCAGGAAAAAATAGACATACCAAACAATGTAACAGAATTGAGAGCCCAGAAATAAACCCATACATATATGAGCAACCAATTTTTGACAAAGGAGCCAAAAACATGCAGCCAAGAAAGTGTAACCTCTTTAATAAATGATGTTGGGGAAACTGGAAAGCCACATGCAAAAGAATAATACTAGACTGTTTTTGACATTATAAACAAAAATTAACTAAAAATAAATCGAAGATCTAAATATAAATCCTGATACAATAAAATGTAGAGAAGAAAACATACATACTAAACTTATGGATCTTGTTCTCAGAGAGGCTTTTGTGAAATTGACTCCAAAAGCAAGGGAAGTAAAAGCAAAAATAAATGAATGAGATTACATCAAACTAAAAGGCTTCTGCACAGCAAAATAACACATCAACAAAACAAAAGGAAACCAACTGAATAGGAGAAGATATTTGCAAACGATACCTCTGATAATGGGCAAACATCCAAAATATATAAAGAACTCATACAATTCAGCAACAAAAACGAACAATCCAACTTAAAAAATGGTCAGGAGCCCTAAATAGACACCTCTTCCAAGACATATAAATGTCCAATGGATGTTCAACTTCACTAGCTTGAAATAACCTTACATCTGTTAGAAGAGCTACTATCAATATGACAAGTAATAAAAAATGTTGGAGAGGATGTGGAGAAAAAGGGAATCCTCATATACTACAGATGGGAATGTAAGTTGGTATAGCCACTATGAAAAATAGTATGGATGTTCCTCAAAATATTAAGAATGAAGCTACCATATGACTCAGCAATCCTTCTTCTTGGTATCTACCTGAACAATTTAAAAACACTTTTTCATAAAGATATATTCACTATTCACAGTTGCCAAGATATAGAAATAATCTAAGCTTCCTTCAATGGATGATTGGATAAACAAGATGTGGTATATATACAATGGAATACTATTCAACCATCAAATGATGGAATATTTCCATTTGTGACAAGGATGAATCTTAAGAACATGCTAAGTGAAATAAGTCAGACAGAAAAGGACAAGAACCACATGATTTCACTTACATGTGAGATATAAAATAGAAAGCAACAAACCAAAACGAACAAGCAAATTGGTGAAGAGGGTAAATGGGGTCAAATATATGGTAATAGAAGGAGACTAGACTTTGGGTGGTGAGCACACATGCAATATACAGATGATGTATTATAAACTGTACACTTGAAACTTATGCAATGTTATTAACCAATGTTACTTCAATAAACTTAATGTTTAAAAAAACTGAAAGTGCAAGTGAAAATCACAGAGCATATGACTGCATTACAAAACAAGCCACCCACAGAACTGTATAGTGATAAAAAGGTGATTTTCAGATGTTGAAGAAAATGAGAAGTCCTGTAGCTTCACTTGTTTAAAAGCAATAAAACTTCAAATGTATATTAAATTAGGAGATTGATAATTATCTAAAAAAATTTACTTTTAAATTTACATGACATGATTTTTTAGAGATAAATAAAGGTGTATGGAATATGTGCCAAATAACAAATTGACTTTGAATCTACAGAGACTTAAAAATTAGCATTACTTCTCTTTCAATATTAATAAACTTTTCCTCTTTTATAATAAAAGTACTTTTGCCCATTTTAAATTTTCAAGGAATAAGAACTTTACAATGTCATTCAAATCCATAATTTGCTACAGCAATTATTATAAAAGGAATGTGTCTTGTTCTGATTTTTAGTAATGTATCTTCCTTACTAGATACCCAGAAGGCAAACAAGCTGGTTACTCAGAACTTCTATTTTGTTTAATATGTAATACTACTCCAAATTTGGTATGTTATTTCACATTAGATGCTTCAAGGTATGTACCAGCCAAGAACAGAACATATTAGCTCTTCAGAACTTCCAGCATGCAAGATTATCTATTCCTTAAATATACATTCCTTGCTGTATGTAAATTTAGATTGTCTTTATGGAGCGCTCCAGAGAACTGTTGCCACACTCTCTCTGATGGGAGTCATCATGATTGTAGTGATTTCCAATTTGAAAGTTGAGGATTATAAATATAGATGATAACTCTCTTCTTTCTTAATCAATATATGAGCTATTGCTTTAAATAATCAAATACTCTGTGCTTCAACTTTTCAGGGCATAGCTTAAATGAGAATTTGAGAAGAAAAAAATACAATCATAAGAAGCAGAAGCCTTATGATTTTAGGTTAATATGCTAGATGACATTACAGAGAAATTGCTTTTTTCATGAACCCTATCAGCAACCAATACATGGCATTGCAGAGTTCTGGAGACCAACTAATATACTTATCTATTATCTTTAGTGAAGTCCTTCAAGCAGCATAGACATGAGAGAAAGGAATTCCTTGCTTTAGATCCTGTTGATCTGTACAAGGAAGCTTGGTTTCCCAAGCAGACTGCAAAACTTTGAAAAGTGACCTAAGAGAGCATCTATCCTAACAGTCTCCATAGAGGTCGACAGAGAATTGCTAGGCTCATGCTTGTTCTGCCTCAGAGCCAGGTGATCAGACACTGAACGCACCAGCTGTGCCATGCAATAGTTCAGCCTGGAATCTTTTGCCCTCATTCAGAGGTAGACCTGGTTGGAATTTCCAAAAATTCTAGTGTGATGTGTCTAAATGCATAAGCATTTTTTTTGATATTTGAATGAATAAAAATAAGTCATATTAAGCATTGTTTACAGCAAAGGCAAACTTTTACCCTTAAGAGAGAATGCATATGGCTTCTGCCTAAACTTTATCAAGTCACCTTTCTAATAAACATCTTAATTGAGTTACGAGGTTAGTTTTATGCAAGTTCAGCTAATTCCTTCTTAAGTAGCTGATAATGAATAATCTAGTGTGTTTGCCAACTTTAATTAGGTAGGTTTGTGCTGGACAAAGTCTAAGCACTGGATCACGGAAAGATAGAATTCTGGGAAACGATGTTACTGGAAAAAGGGCCTGGCCTGGGAGAGGTGGCAGGCAGCTGAGGGAGCTGCTTTTGATTCCCTGTAAGTTCAGCTCTAGTTGGGTAAGATGGCTGACTCACATCTGTATATACGAATAATTTATATAACATTTTTCTTCTCAGGCTATGTAAACGGAAGTGATCACATGAACCTTTTCAGCACTTATTAGCTCCATATATGAAAGGAGGAAATGAAAGAGAAATGAGCAAGCCCAAGAAAAAAGTCTTAGAGAAAATGAGTAGTTATCTTGAGGTTAAAGAGTTTGTTTTAAGATAAAGATTTTCCCTTTAAAGTGACTGATGATGCTGGTAGGGACAGGAGAATGTTACTCGGCAGACGTAGAAGATAAGAATAAGAATATAACTATAACAGTGGTGGGTTTGAGGCAATAAATGTGGAGTTCAGGTGACTAATATAGATGTTTAATGTATGTTAAAAAAAAAAAACAGAAACAGAAACAACCTAGATATTCTTTAATAGGTCTATTTTTAACCAAACTGTAAAACATCTATCTCATGGAATACTACTAAGCAATAAAAAGGAACAAAGTATTGATACAAAGAACAGTTTAGCTGAATCTCAAGGAAAATACATCAAATGAAAAAAATCTCTTGAAAGGTCACATACTTTATAATGCCACCTTGAAACAACAAAATTATGAAGCTGGAGAACAGGTAAGTGGTTGCTAAGAGTTAGGGAGGTGGTGGGATAGAAGTTTGGCTAGGATTGAAGAGAGTAGCGCAAAGGATTCCTGTGATAGAATTGCTCTCTGCTCTGTGCCCTGACTGTGGTGGTCACAGGAACTTAGATATGTGGTGAAACTAAATGCACATTCAGAAAAAAATATAGGTAAAGTCAGGGAAATCTGAATTAGATCTGTGGATTGTACCAGTGTTGATTCCCTGGTTTTAATACTGTGCTGTAGTACTGTAAAATGTTACCACTGGGGGAAACTGGGTGAATAGTACAGGGGATCTATCTGCATTGTTTTCACAAATACTTATGAATATTCAATTATCTGAAAATAAAAAGTTTTAAAAAATACTAAATATATTTAAAGAGGTGTTAAAAGTGAGCGAGAACATCTATGAAAGAAAGGTAGATGACACAAAAATAACGAGGCTCTCTAAAATACTTTATAAAACCCCAACCCTCACATTCAATGCATCAGAAGTCTTGCTAATAACTAAATACACTTAAACATTAACCCTTACACAGACTCTATTTCTAAGGAAGGGGGAGAAGGATGTATTTTAAAGTATAGGTTCTACTATTCTTTAGGTATAGTGAAGCTGACAGATCAAGAAATAATGATCATTGAAAGGGTAGTTTATTACTCACAGTTTCCAAGAGGAGGGAGCACACCATGTTGCGCAAGGCCACACAGGAAAGCAGCAGGATCAGTCAGGAGGCAGAAGGAACAAAAGTCAAACATGGGCAAGAGCCTTTATTATGGTTTCCACAGGAAAGGAAAGGGTGAGGCAGGGCACACAGGCCTAGGATTGGCTAGGGTGAATGATTTCAGTGGTCTCTGGTGCATAAGGGCTGCCCCGATTGTCTGGCATCTGTCCCTGCTGATCAGGGCAGCATGATAGTGTTTGGTCCAGAATGAGAGAGCCCACGGGGTAGGAGAGAGTAGTCTCTGGGTTGGTTTGTTTGCATTTGAAAGGCATACTCCCTAGAAAGTTACTGTCTCTAAGAATTAGCTAACCTTGGGAGGGGCAAGTCTCTATAGAGCCAGCAAGGCCCCAGATGTCAAAGCATCAGAATAAAAAGACAGACTTAATACAGAGCATCATTGACCATCACTTATGAAAAACAGACTTCTTTTTACTGCTGGGTTTCACACTAAATGAAGCAGGAGAAAATGTTTGAACAAGATTTCCTAACTTACCCAGTAATCACTTCTACACTACAGAATTTAGAGCTTGTAACTCCTAATTTTTTTCAACACAAAGATTGTATCCAGATGTTTAGATTTGTATATATGCATGTATTATTTATCTGACCAGCTACTAAATTTAATGAGCCAGAATTCTCTCTGTTATTTTTGTTATCTGCAGCGTTTAGATCTATGCTACCCCTACAACCATGGCTTACTAATTGTAGGATTATTGATGACCTACTCTCATTAGGGTAGATACTTTGAAGTACTTTTCCTTTCCCCAGAGGTAGCAATAAATTTGCCCCAATTCACAAACATGAGTACAAGCAGTTATTGATTATCTTTGACAACTGGGAACAGGATAGTAATGAGTAAAAGATTTACATTGAGAGACAAATGGCCCAAAAGTGAAGGAACAAGGGAGAAACTGAGAAGAACATTCTTTCCATGGTCCATCCAAATTTTGGGTGAACCAAACAATGATAATATTGTCTCATTTGTACATTAATATATTGTTGTTGTGTCTTCCCTCCCAAAATATGCCCAAGACAGTGGATGCAGACTGTTTGGGACACTGCTGGACACTCAACTACACAGGTGTCTATAATAATGTCATGCTAATGGAGTGGGCAGAGGGTGAGCTACATCATTGAGCCTATATGTCCTCAAGCCATGCACATATGAAAAAATTACTTGCAAGGCTTTGGCCTTTGATTATTCCAAGTATTGTTTCAAATCTTCATTTTTACAGAGTGGACTTAGTCTTAGAAGAGAATACTCATTTACCTGGGCTTAAACAATGCATATATAAGGAATGAATTTCAACCTTTCCACGGTGTTACCTTCCTTCTACAGCAAAATACACTTGAGAACATTTATATAATTCTAAGCAACGACCCAGCACAATCTCAGGAGACTGGCATAATTACTTTTACCCTTTCGTAGCGGGACACACAACAACACCTAAAATCCTGAATCTGTTTTGCTCTGTTGGTAATAGTCAAAGGTGAGGGTTAAACTCCATCTTCTGAGCCTCCTGTTTCCATGTGAATTCCCATTTCAGCACCTGGCTAGACATTGGATTCACTTGGAGAGCTTTTAAAAATACTGTTGCCTGGGTCTTACCCTCAGAAATTTCTATGTAATTCGTATAGGGTGGGTCTAAGCATCAAGATTTTTAAAGATGCCCCGTCATTCTAATATGCTGCCAAGATTAAGAATTGTTGCACTGGATCTGCATGGGTGTCCTCTGCCCCAGCCCTCACTCATCCCTGCCCTTGAGAGAAGCCAAATTATCAGATTGGTGAGTTTGGCAAAAAGAATTGAGCTGGTTCAGCTCAATTGTTCTCTATGTCTTTTAGATCTTTCTGCCTGCACACAGGGGGAATCTTGGCTACATGGTAAGTTGAAGAGGTCTGCTGCTGTCCAGCTATGTCCAGAAGTAGCTACATTTAATGATTAAGCCGATTTGGCCATAGATCTAAAACCCACTCTCCAGTCTGCTCCTTCAGCTTCATCTCTGGCATTTTTTACTTCTATCTGAGTGTCTCCTGAGCCTTATCTCTCACCTGGTTCCAAAAAAGGAAGAAGAGGAAAAAGTGCTATTTTTTGGCCCTCCAAAAAACCTTAACATTTATAACTAAGTCAATAAAAACACAGTCACTACCTGACTCCCGGCATTTGCCTTTACAAGACTGAATGGCTATGGTAATAGTTACATAACCTCATAATACTTTGAAACAGAAATCTTAGACTGGTCCAACTTAAAAAAATAAAAGTTAATTTTGGAATTTGATTATTTGCCATTTGAAGTAAAGACATCTGAGTTAACAAAGTTAACAATAAAGCCCCTGTTTGTTTTTAAATTCCTACAGGTATTGTTATTACACAAAATATATTAGGATTTTTAAAGTAAGTGAAAGAAATTAAGTTATTATGCTATAAGTCCTGCTAAACCCTGTTTCTATAATATTTAAGCACTGAGGGTCACCAGCTTTGAGCTGAACACATGGCCACAGCACCTTGCAATGGGGCCAAATGTAGTCATGGTATCCTGAACTGCCCACTGGGAAAAGGCAAATCTTCATCAGCAAACTCATACACAAAGCTAGTGAGAGATGTCGAAATACACTTTTGTTTCAGATACCCTTTTTAGTTCCTTTTCCAGGCTCTTTTATGTGACCCTGGGAAACTTACTTCACATTTCAGCTTTTAGTTTTTTTCAGTTCATCAGAAATCAAAATCTCAACACCAATGAGTCAATATATTTACAGAGCTCTTGAAGAACTATGTTTCTTTGTAAATAAAAGGTACTTGACTTTGTGTGTCAGGTTTGGGTGCAGGGAACAGAAAACTATTTAAATGAGCTCAGGTAAATGTCAGTTTATTTTATAGATGTGATTCCCATAATACAAGTGAAATAATAGATCACAATACCAAGGATCTTAGCTTCAACAATTTTTGGAATTTAGATTTTGAGAGGTCTAACAAAAATGTGCTCTGTAAGTCTTTACTTGGTCAATAATTTCAACATATCCCCAGGTTCAGGAGCAACTGAGAGGGGATATAGGCATTAAATGACTTCTTTCATATCAATAAAAGGTAGACCAGAGAATATTGCTTGCATGAGGGATCAAATGTACTTGCTATACAATAATCATTAATTATTAAAGCATTTTACTTTTGCAATTATAAATAGCATTTATACTTTAGCTGACCATTATAATTTCAAACTATAAAACACATAAGGATATTGCTTTACTCCAAGTTGCATCTTTGAATGACACTTTTCTCTAAAAAGGAGCATTCAGATATTAACAATAAACATGAATGCCTCATCTGTAATACAGACATTGTCAAGCCTAATAGGTATAATGATCACTTATGCCATTAATGACGCAGAAGGTCGGGAACATCAGAAATGACACTAGATGGGCATTTTCTATTCATTCTTTAAAGGGCTGAGACTCAAGCCAAGGCTGAAGACAAATTTTTTTTCTGAATTTCTAGGGCTATTCTGAACTTTAGCACTTCCTAAATAAAGAGATAAAATGTTAGACCAATATATAAACGCTTTTATAATATAGAACCCCTAAATTACCTAGGAGCCTCCTCTTTCGGACCCCTGAAATTTGGTCATTCCATCATATGTTATAATAGAAGGTATACAGGGTCAAAGAAAAATGTAAAATTTCCATTTCCAAACAAGAAAAAGTAAAAGGAGTTCATCACCACCAAACCAGTATTACAAGAAATATTAAAGAAATGTCTCTAAGAAGAAAAAATAAAAATTATGAATAAGAATGTATTGTGAAGAAAAAGAATTCTCACTGACAAAGGCAAACCCATAATAAAAACAGTAGATCAACCAAAACTAAAGCTAGTACAAAGGTTAAAAGACAAAAGTAGGAATATTATGTATAATTACAACAGTAAATTAAAGGATACATGCAAATAAAACACACAAAAGAAGTAAAAAGTAATGACAAAAAAAAACATAAACATTGGAGGGGTAAATAAAAATGGTAGCGATTCTATTATATGCTTGATACTTATTCAATTTTGTTAATCAATGTCATCATAATAAATTTAAAAAATGGTAGTGATTCTAGAATGTGTTCAAACTTAAGCAACTATCAAGTTAAAATGAACTCCTATAAGCATAGCTTGGTATATATGAAGCACATGGTAACTACAAACCGAAAATCTACAAGAGCTATCAAAGATATAAAGAGAAAGGAATCTAAACAAAACACTTCAGAAAGTCATCAATATGCAAGAGAAGAGAGCATGAATAAAGGAAGGAATAGAGAACAATTAAGCAATCAGAAAACAATAAAATGGCAATAACTATGTACTTATCAATAATTTCTTTAAATGTAAGTGGATTAAATGCTCCAATCAAAAGAAGAAGCGGTGCATAAATGCAATGGAATATTACTCAGCCTTAAAAAGCAGTGAAGTCTTACCATTTGTGAAAACATGGATGGACCTAGAGGGTGTTGAGCTAAGTGAAATAGTTTGGAAGATAAAGACAGACATCATATTATTTCTCTTATAAGTAAAATCTAAAAACAAACAAACAAATGAACAAAAAAACAAGCAAGATAAAAGCAAACAGAGACAGAGAATAAACTGATGGTTGCCAGATGGGAGGTGGGTGGGGGACTGGGTGGAAAAGATGAATGGATTAAGAAGTACAAATTGGCAGTTACAAAATAGTCATGGGGATATAAAGTACAGCTTAGAGAAATAAAGTCAATAATATTGTAATAAGTATACATGGTGTTACGTGGGTACAAAACTTGTCAGGGAGTTCACTTTGTAAGTTATATAAATGTCTAACCTCTATGCTTTACACCTGAAACTAATACAATTAAATGCCAACTATAATTGAAAAAAATTTAAAAAGAAAAAATGTAAAATATATCAAATTCTGGTTTGCTGATATTCAATATTTATGGTAAAATAATTGGAAAGCAAGATAATTCAATAAAGACTAAAATTAGGGATTTAATGGTCAACAATGAATTTCATTAATTCTTATTTTCTTTCATTGTAATAACAAAAAATGGTTGTATAAGGGCACACCTGGGTTTGATGATAACGTTTAAAATTTTCCCCACTTGGAAGCACTTCACAACGATCTTTTAAAAAAATATTACTAATATTCTTTACTTGAAATTCTTGGCATTCATTCCTGGAGAAAAATTTAACTATTCTTGCTCATATGCTCAGAAGTAGCAGAGTACATTAAGGGTGCTGTTGAGTAGTCTAGAGAGCAGAAGTAGTATGAACTGAAAATATCTTAATTCTCTACATTTTTAGTGCTAGGTTTTGTCCAAGTAGCTACGAATTTGCAGGAGGGAAGGATTTCAACATGAACTATTTTTTCTTCTATTTTTCTTTTTTTCTAAATTAATTTCAGGTATATAGTACATTAATGAGACATTTATATAGTTTATGAAATGGTATCCTCAATTACACTATCAGTCATCTGACTCTACCCTTTGCCGTTGCAATACTACTGACTACGTTCCCTATGCTATACTCCACATACCCCTGACCATCTCTCAACTACTAACTTGTTCCTCTTTAACCCTTCAACCCTTTCACCAACCCTTCAAACCCTCTCCCCTCTGGCGGTCACCAGAATCCTCTCTGTATTTACAAGTCTGTTTTCATTTAGTTTGTTCTTTTTGTTCCTTCGATTCTGCATATAAGTGAAATCATATGGTATTTATTTTTCTCTGTCTGACATATTTCACTCAGCATAATAACCTCTAAGGCCTTTCATGTCATTGTAAATGAAAAGATTTCATTTTTATGGCTGAGTAATATTCCATTGTATATATAAACCGTAACTTCTTTATTCAATCATCTGTTTATGGGCATATAGTTTGCTTCCGTATCTAGGCTATTGTGAATAGCGCTACCATGAACATAGGGGTGCATAGACCTTTATGAATTAGCGTTTTGATTTTCTTTGGATAAATACCCAGAAGTGCAATTTCTAGGTCGAAAGGTAGATCTATTTTTAATTTTTTGAGAAACCTCCATACTGTTTTCCACAGTGGCTGTACCAATTCGCAATCCACCAACAATGTATGAGGGTTGCCTTTTCTCCACATCCTCGCCAACACTTGTTGTTTTTTGATTTATTGATGATGGCCATTCTGATATGTGTGAGGTAATATCTCATTGTGGTTTTAATTTGCATTTCTCTGATGATTAGTGGCCGTGAGCATCTTTTCATATGTCTATTAGACATCTTTATTTCCTCCTTCATGAAATATCTACCCAGGTCTTCAGTCTATTTTTTAACTGGATTTTTTCAGGGGTATTTTGTTGTTGAGTTGTATGAATTCTTTATAAGTTTCAATATTAATTTTTTATCAGATGTATCATAGGTGGATATCTTCTCCCATTCAATAGGTTTTCTTTACATTTTCATTGACTTCCCTTGTTGTGCAAAAACTTTTTAGTTTGATATGGTCTCATATGTTTATTTTATTTTTTTGTTTCCTGTAACTGAGAAGAGATGTCAGGAAAAAAATTATAAGTAGCAATATCAGAGAGTTTATTGCCTATGTCTTCCTCTAGAAGTTTTATGATTTCAAGTCTTACATTTAAGTCTTTAATCCATTGAGATTTTTCTTGTTTATGGTGTAAGAAGACAGTCTAGTTTCATTTTTTTTTCCATTTATTGAAGAGGTTGTTTAAACCTCATTGTATGTTCTTGCCTCCTTTGTCAAATATATAATCAATGTATAGATATGGATTTATTTCTTGGTTCTCTATTCTATTCCATTGATTCATGTATCTGTTTTCATGCTAGTACCATGCTATTTTAGTATAGCCTTATAGAAGAGTTTGACACCAGGTAGTGTGATATCTATTTTATTGTTTTTGATGCATTTGTAAATGTAATTGTTTTCTTAATTTCTCTTTCTGAAAGTTCATCATTGATGTATAAAAATACAACTGACTTCTGGATATAAACTTTGTATCCTGATACTTTACTAAATTCATTAATCAGTTCTAACAGTTTTTTGTTTGTTTGTTTGTTTGTTTGTTTTTTGGTGGAATCTTTAGGGATCTCTCTTTATAGAGTATCATGTCATCTACGAATAATGACAGTTACTTCTTCCTTTTCAATTTGGATACCTTTTATTTCTCTTTCTTGTCTAAGTGCTGTAGCTAGGACTTCTAATACAATGTTGAACAGAAATGATGAAAGTGAACATCCTTGTCTTGTTCCTGATCTGAGTATGACGTTATGTTCCCTCTATTCTCATTTTGCTGAGAGTTTTTTTATCATAAATGGATGCTGGATTTTGTCAAACACTTTGTCTGAATCTATGGATATGATCACATTATTTTTATTTTCAATTTGTAAATGAGGTGTATCAAATTTATTGAATTGTGGAATGTGTACCAACCTTGCATCCCAAGAATAAATCCAACTTGATCATGGCGTGTGTTATTTTTAATGTATTGCTGAATTTGTTGAGGATTTTTGCATCAATGTTCACCATAGATATTGCCCTATAGTTTTTGTTTTGTTTTGTTTTTATAATATCTTTGTCTGGTTTTGGAATCAGGGTAATGGTAGCCTCATAAAAAGAACTAGGGTGCCTTCTTTCCTCTTGAATTTTTTGGAATAGTTTGAGAAGAATAGCTGTTAATTCTTTTTTGAATGTTTGGTAAAATTCAGCTCTGAAGCGATCTGGTCTAGGACTTTTTTGTTTGGGGGAGTTTTTTGATTACTGATTCAATTTCATTGGTAGTAATCAGTCGATTCAGATTTTCTGTTTCCTCTTGACAGTCTAGGAATGTATCCATTCTTTCCAGATTGTACAATATTTTGTATTTCTGTGGAATCTGTAATCACTTCTCCTCTTTAATTTCTGATTGTATTTATTTGGGTCTTCTCTCTTTTTTACTTGAGGGTCTGGTTAAGGAATTATTAATTTTGTTTACCCCCTTAAAGAACAAGATTTTTGTTTCATTGATCTTTTGTACCATTTTGTTAGACTTTATTTTGTTTATTTCCACTCTGATCTTCATTATTTCTTTCCTTCTAATCACTTTGGGCTTTCTTTGTTTTTTTTTTTGTTGTTTTGTTTTTGTTTTTGTTTTTGTTTTTGTTCTTTTAAGTGTAATGTTAGATTGTTTATTTAAGCTTTTTCTTGATTCTCGAGGTAGGCCTCTATTGCTACAAATTTCCCTCATAGCTTCCACTATGTTGCATAGATTTTGAGCCATTGTGTTTTCATTTCTATTTGTCTCTAGGTATCTTTGATTTCTTCCTTGATCTCATTGTTAACATTTTATTCATTGTTTAGCAGCATGTTATTTAGCTTCCATGTGTTTGTGCATTTTCCAGTTTTTATTTTTATTATTTGATTTGTAGTTTTACATCATTGTGATTGAAGACGTTTAATGTGATTTCAATCTTCTTAAATTTATTGAGATTTGATTTGTGGCCTAACATGTGGTCTATCCTGGAAAATGTTCTATGTGTACTTCAGAAGAATGTACAATTTGCTGCTTTGAGGTAAAATGCTCTGAAATATCTGTTAAGTCTATCCGGTTTAATGTGTCATTTAAAACTGCTATTTCCTTATTGATTTCCTGTCCATTGGTGTCACTGGGGTATTAAAGTCCCCTACTGTGAGTGTATTATTATCGATCTCTTCTTTTATGTCAGTCAATAATTTTTTTATATATGTAGATGCTCCCATGTTGAGTGCATAGATGTTTACTAGGGTTATGACCTATTGTTGTACTGATCCCTTTATCATTATGTAATTCCTTTCTTTGTCTCTTATTTATAGCCTTTGTTTTAAAGTCTATTTTTTCTGATATAGGTATTGCTACTCTGGCTTTTTTTCATTTCCATTTACATGAAAACTCTTTTTCTATCCCTTTACTTTTAGTCTGTGTGTGTCATTTGATCTGAGGTGGGTCTCTTGTAGCTAGCATATGCATGGGTCTTGTCTTCTTATCCATTCAGCTACCCTATGTCTTTTGATTGGAGCATTTAATCCATTTACATTTAAAGTGATTATTGATAGGTATGTGGTTATTGACATTTTATGATTTGTATTTACTTATTATTATTATTATTATTTGGGGGGGCGCCCTTTCGTCTTTCTACAGAAGTCCCCTTAACATTTCTTATAATACTGGCTTGTTGGTGATAAATTCTTTAAGCATTTTCTTGTCTTGGAAACTCTATATCTCACCTTCTATTTTAAATGATAGCCTTTCTGAGTAATATATCTGTAGTTGTAGAATCTTGTTTTTCATAACTTTAAATATTTCTTGCCAGTCCCTTCTGGCCTGCGAAGTTTGAAAACTAAGCAGACATTCTTATGGGAGTATCCCTGTAAGTAGCTAGATGCCTTTCTCTTGCTGCTTTTAAAATTCTCCCTTTGTCTTTAACCTTTGGCATTTTAATTATGATGTGTCCTGTATTGAGCCTATTTGAGTTTCTCTTGCTTGGGACTCTTTGTCCTTCCTGGACTTGTATGTCTATTTTTTTCTCCAGGTTAGGGAGATTTTCTGTCATATTTCTTCACGTAGGTTCTCAAAGTCTTGGTCTCTCTCTTCTTCTCCTGGTATCCCTATGATGTGAATATTGGTATGCTTCATGTTGTCCCAGAGGTCTCTTAAGTGATACTTATTTTTTTTAATTCCTTTTTCCTTTTGCTATTCCAATTTGGTGCTACCTTGTCTTCTAATTCGTCAATTCAATCTTCTGCTTCACCTAATCTATTGATTCCTTCTAGTGTATTCTTCATTTCAGTTATTGTATTCTTCATTTCTGACTGGTTCTTTTTTATGGTTTCTATGTCCTTTTTTATGCTATCTCGCTATTAAAGTATTCTCTGAGAACATCTATTCTCCCTCTAAATTCATTGAGCATCCTTTTAACCATTGTTTTGAACTCTGTCCCTGACAGGTTGTTTGCCTCTAATATATTTAGATTATTTTCTAGAGAGTATTCTTTAAATTTTGGTATGTTTCTTTGTCTTCTCATTTTAATTGCCTCTCTGTGTTCATTTCTATGTGTTAGGAAGATTTGTTTCATCTTTCTGCCTTGGCCAGCTGACCTTATGTAGTAGGTGCCCTGTGTAGCCTGGTGGCACAGTCTCCCTGATCACCTGTGCCAGGAGTTCTGGATGTGTTCTTTGTGTGGGTTGTGTGTGTTCTTCTGTTGTAGCTAAGTCTTTATTGCCACCAGTATGTCAGTGTATGGGATTGACTCTCGGGATGACTAACTGTGGGAATTGGGTATTCCCACAAGGTATGAGTTGCTGTGTGTAGGCTGACTCTACGGAGTGTGATGTGTCTTAGCAGGCTTGTGTACTTTTGAGAGCACCCTTTGGGCGAATCATTTATCAGTCTAGTCAGGTGTGCTCTGTTGTGGTCTGATGCCAGCCTCCAGATGTGTTGGTTTTGTGGCACCTTTAGAGGGGCTCCTTAGTAGGCCAAGGTCACCTGCTGCTTTTGATTGCTCAGGGTTAACTGGTGGGAGCTACGAAGTGATCCACATGTGGTTTCAGTCTATGCTGGATCTATAGGAAGAGACAATACTGTAAGCTGCAATCTGGTTACCCCCAGTACCAAGTATGTGGTGGATTAGCAAAAGGACTGGTACACTTCAGGGGCTCAGGCTGCCTTTTAGTTGCCCATAAGACTTTGCAACAGGAAGAGCCAGGAAGGGCCTTTGGGTGATATGTGAGTTGGGTCATGCAGGGACCCAGGGAATCACCAAAATATAATAAGTGGATTTCCTCCAGTCACTGCAGTGTCAATTTTCATGTCAATGCTATCTCTGTGACTTCCTATAAAAATCTCAGTTTGCAGCAAGGCCAACCACTGCCCACTTCAGGCCTGCTCACAACCAGATCTTTCGAAGAAATACTGTAGCTCAGGGGCAGGGTTTGTGGTCCATCACAGAAGGTGTCTCCTGGGATGCACGGACTTTGCGTGGCTCCACGAAATAAGTGCTATTGTTTGCTATTGAATTCATGTCCCACAGAAAGCACAGGGTGGGGCTGGCTGCCTGGGACCTGGTAATTTGTAAGTTGGGTGGGACAGGATATCAGGGAGACACGGGACCATCAGGCCAATACCACATCAGATTTGCTACCAGTTCGGAGTCCATGGGCTCCTATAAGAGTCACAGATCACAGCAAGACCAGTTGCTATCTGTGATGGGTCCAAAGATTCCTGCAATCCACCCAAGCAATATAGCAGTTTGTGCTGGCAACATTTATCTGCCAGGAACTGTTTTCCCTGAAATGCATGCACTGCGTGAGCCAAGGTCTAATGCCTGCAAAATGTTTGACCTCAGAAGGAACAGGGCAGGGGTGACTGCCTGGCAACTGGTCACTCTGGGCAATTTTGGGGTTAGAAGTGGCAGTCCAATCTCTCCAGATCAATGCAGCTTCAGAATTGGGTGTTCAGGGAGAGGGTTCAACACAGGTAAGATGATGCCTCTCTGTAGTCTGCTCTGGAGAGGGGCTGACAAAGAAGCAAAGTCAGCTGTCCCTCCAAACCCTTGCTCCAGAGCCATGCAATGCTTTTTGCCTCCTGAGCCACAACCTTTCGCCTGTACCAGTGTGTGTTCACAGGTGTGTTTCCGTGGGTGAATGAGTCTGTGTGCAGGGCCCTTTAAGGGAGGTGTCTGGGATTTTAGTTTCCTTCCATCTCACCCAAATGGCCAGAATCCTTAATGACTTTTACGGCCAGTTTTTATGGGAACTCCTCTTCCCTGGGCTGGGACTCTGAGCTGGAGAGCCCCCATATAGAGTTAAGACCTCTCTTTCCTTCAAGGAAGCCTCTGAAGCCACACTCTCCCTCCTGGTGTTCCACCACCACATGTAGGTGCAGAACCAGCTCATTTAGCATGTATGTCCCTTCTACCAGTCTTGCTGGGGCTCTCTGTTTATAGCATCAGATATACGTGTTATGATCAGCTAGATTTCGAGAGATTCTCCACACTGATTATTTAATAATTTGGTTGTCATTTTAATGCAATCCCAAGAGGAGATAAACCACACTTTTACCTAGTCTGCCATTGTCTCAAAACTTCAAACCATTGTTTTTGTTTAATTTATTTCAAATTACATCAATAGGTATTTTGAAATTTCTCCCCTATAATCAGATGTTTTGTGCATTGTTTATGCATCTCATGCATTAGGTATTCCAACCTCTTCTCTATTGAGGGTCCTTAATCTTAACCCTAGTCCCATATATCCATCAACATCTGATCAAACATAGGCTCTCATGCCAACCAGAAAGTAAAACAACTGTTCCCTTTCACAATAAAGGTTTACATGGAATGAAGGGCACTTAGCAAGTAGTGTCCTATAGGTCAGAATGTGCTGTATACATGTGCACACTTTTCAGACTCAAAATCCATGACAACTTCCAAGAAGGTTTTATATTTAATGTTAATATTAACAATTCTAAGATATTCTGTATATGTTGTAATAAGATCATATAATGACTCCTTTCCAAAACAAAACATTCCCATGTAAAATGGCTTAAAGTAATCATAATGTTTCTCTAATGGACACTCTTCCATTTTAAGAATTCAGGTTAATTTTGGGTATCTTGGAGTTGATAGTGATTTGATTGGGGAAGTTGCAAAATATTTAGGGAAAATAACACAATAAATTTGATATTTTCCAATTGTATAGAAATAGAAAGATTCACAAATTGGGCCATTTCTAAATCTAAAATTTTAAAGCTACAGATATATCGATGAACTTCTTTTTTTCACATTTTTTCTGTCCTTATTGAAATATAATAGACAACTAGTTGCTTGTATTTACATTGCACAATTCAATGAGTTTTTTTTTCAATTATAGTTGGCATACAATAAAATACTAGTTTCTGATGTATAGCATAGTGATCAGAGATCCATATAATTCACAAAGAGGTCACCCCACTAAAGCTTGTACCTGTCTTCCTCTTACATATTTATTACAACATTATTAACTATCTTCCACATGCTTCAATCTGTATCTCCATGTCTATTCTGCAACTATCCATGTGCATCTCTTAATTCCTTTGCCTTTTTTTGTCCTCCTCAACACCTCTACTATCTAGTATCCTTACTATCTAGTATACAGATATTATCTGTATTTATGAGTTTATTTCTGCTTTTGTTGCTGTTGTTGATTTTTTCTTTAGATTCCACATATATGTGAAATTATACGATAATTGTCTTTCTCTATCCAACTCATTTCATTCAACGCAATACCCTCTAGGTCCATCAAAGCAATATCTTTATTCATCCCCTTTCTTTTAGTCTCTGTATGTCTTTTAATCTGAAGTGAGTCTCTTGTAGGCAACATATGTAGAGGGTCTTGTTTTCTTATGCATTCAGTCTCTCTATATTTTGGTTGGAGCATTTAATTCCTTTCGATCTGAGGTAATTGTTGATAGGAATGTAGTTATTACCATTCTTTATTCCTTTTTTTGATACATGTTTTTTCTTCTTAAAGAAATTCCTCCAAAATTTCCTGTGATACTGGCTTGATGATGATAAATTCCTTTAGCTTGCTTTTGTCTGGGAAGCTCTTTATCTGTCCTTCGACTCTAAATGATAGCTTTGCTGGATAAAGTATTCTTGATTGTAGATCCTGGGTTTTCATCACGTCAAATATTGTGTGCCAAGCCCTTCCGTCCTGCATAGTTTCTTTTGAGAAATCAGCGCCAGTCTGATGGGTGCTCCCTTGTAGGTAACTATCTGCTTTTCTCTTGCTGCTTTTAAGATTCTCTCTTTGAATTTAAACTCTGGCATTTTAATTATGATGTGTCTTGGTGTGGCCCTGGTTTTTGGTACTTTCTGAGCATCTTGGGGTTGTATATTTATTTCCTTCACCAGGTTAGAGAAGTTTTCCATCATTATTACTTCAAATAACTCTTCAACATCGTGTATTGTTGTTTCCCCCCCCCACCCCCCAGTGCCCTGATCACATGGATATTTTTAGCTTTAATAGTGTCCCGTAGGCTTCTTAAATTATTATTATAGTCTTGGCTTCTTTTTTCCTGTCATTCTAATTGAGTGCCCTTGGCTTCCCATTCTCTATATAGGTCATTTGATCCTCTTCTTTATTCACTCTGTTTATTCCATTTAATATACTTCTCATTTCAGATAATGTGTTCTTCATTTCTAACTTGTTCCCTTTTATAAGTCCCATTTTCATTTTTATATTTTTTATCTCTTTGTTGAAGTTCTCACTGAATTAATTTATACTTCCCATAAGTTCATTGAGCATCTTTATAACCAGTGTTTTGAACTCTGTATCTGTTAGATTGATTGACTCCATTATTTCTGGATCTCTGTTCTGTTCTCTCATATGGTTTCTGCTTTTTTGTCTTCTCATTTTGGCTCCCTTTCTGTGTCTGTTTCTATGTACTAAGCAAAGCTCTTAAGCATCTCGGTCTTTTAAATGTGGCTTTGTGTAGTAAGTGTCCAGTGGCACAGTCCTGAGAGGGGTTCATCTGCAGACCAAGTTTAGTCCCAGCTTGCACAACTTCGGGGCCACCTGTTAAGATTCAGCAAGCAGTCCATGGAAGCTGGGCTTATAGTTGCCTCAAAAGGCCACACCAGAATCCGAGGTCAGCTGCCACTAGTGTGATTCTAGGCACTGCCCAGCAGAGGGCATCTGACTAAGTGAGGACACACCTGGATGTGGCTTGAGTGGGGCCGCAAGTTGATGAAGGTGGAGTTTCAGGAAATCCTGCAGGCAGATTGACCTCTGTTATCCAGTTTGATAATGCCTCTGCTATGGTAGCACTGAGTCGACGCACTGGAAGTGGGGAGAGCATAACAGAGGAACAATGGATACCACCAGAACTTCTGCACAGAGTGAGTCTTTCCTCGACCCTCACTCCGAAAACACAGTGTTCCCCTATATTCCCTGGTGCTCCCTGCACAGCTGAACTGGTGTTGGTGCTCAGAGTGAGCAGGTCTGACAGCTAAAGTCTGCTGGTAGACATGGCCCCTTATAGAGGTGTCTGCAGTGGCTGGCTGCTGCTGCTATGGCCTCTGTCTCAGTCTGCTACTCTCCTCCTCCTACCTCTTGCCATTGCAGGGGTGATTTCTTAGTTCTCTTTCTAGTTGTATGGCTTGTTCATCTAGATTCCAGGCCATTTTCCTTGCTGTTAGCTCCCTGTTTCTCTCATAACTTTAATTTGGTTGTCAGAGAGATGAACGGAGCCTCTATCATCTACGCTATTTCTTTCTCAGGGCCCTTGATGAACTTCTTGGTTACCAAATGAAAGTCTACCAATTTATGCTAGACTCATTTTTTAGATTTCATTATCATGGATTAATAAGGAAAATTAGGCTTAGTGGAGATAAATGTTCGGTGTTTATGTTCTCCAACATGTACTAACATAACAAATTTGGAAATCAGTCAGTGCCTAACATTTCAGAGTCATCTCATGCTAAGATTTCATCACAATGAATTGTATTTTTCCAAAGAACTTAATAATGACTATAGGGAAAAAGGCACACTGAAAATTGAGTAGGCTCTGGAGGAATGTAACTATTCTGCTTTGGGAACTGGCAACAACAAATTCTAAAGGAATTTAGGCAGTAAATAGTAACTATATCTTTGTCTTTTGTATTTTCTTAGAAATTTGTTGTATTGAAATCACATTGTTTTTCTTGACACCTTTTTTTAATTTTATTTTTTGTTTCAAGTATATAGTACATTGGTTAGACATTTATATAGTTTATAAAACTGTTCTCCTAATTAGTCTTTCTCTCCTCTGGCTCTCTACCTAGCTAATGCATCAATGTTAACTGCATTCCCTATGCCATGCTCTCATCCCTCTAGACATCTATCAACTACTAATTTGTACTTCTTTAACCCTTCACCCTATTCTCCCAGCCCCCCATCTGATAGCTTGTTTTGAGAAACATTTTTTGATTTACTAATAAGACTAGCATCAGACTACGATACCATTCATCTATCATTGCAAACACATATTGCTTCACGACATAAAGAACTATGGGGAGAAAATTTGCTGTTTATTCAGATTCTGATCCTGGTTTTAGAAGGTAAAAGTCTTCTTTAATTTTGCAATTTTGAAAGGTATAATAGATTATACTAATGCAGCCAATTATTTGCTGTCTTCCTATTAAAGAGTAATACATCCCTGCTGATTGCCATACACTTATGATACTTCTCTATGAGAAGATATTTTTTCATCCTTGATACTTGGGTGTGGTCAATGACTTTCTTCAGGCAATGGAACGTGGCACGCACCATATCAAATGTGAGTTTTGAAATCCATTTTATAATTCAATTCTGTCTCTTTTTCCTTCTCTAATAAGAACTGTATGTTCTAAATGGAGGTTATTCCTCAAACTTATATCCTGAAATGAAAACCTAAAGAAAACATAATGTGAGTGTGAAATAAACCTTTGTTGTTTTAAGCCACTAAAATTTGGACATTGTTGGTAACTATAGCATTAGCTAAAAATGTTGAATGCACAAGAAAATGAGGCTAAAGATGAGAAGCCCACACAATAAGGATAGCAGTTCAGAAAGATAGGAGTATGGATCCTTAACGACATTGTTGAATTCCTTTTCCAACCCTTGAACTATAGAACTTTCAATATATGAAAAAATTAAATGTCATTAGTGCTTAAATATTTGTTAGTTGAACTTGTTTTAATGGAGCTGAGAACTTTCCTAACTATATGGTGTTCATCCTTTCCTCCTTTATTTCTGTCACAAGGGAAGAAGTCTTGCCTCTGCTTCTATATGTGGAACCACTCACTTCTTACATTTTCAGGGCTGTTTTTCCATCAGTTGCCAGCTCTCACTGTACTAGATCCATCTATACCATTTCTTTCTGGAAGTCTGTATTGACCTGTCAACATTTGCCCAGTTATCAGTAAGCATTCAGCTCCATATCTATAAGCATCTCCAGTTTTCTATGCCTATGCCTAACTCTGTCTTAATCTTTAACATATTTTATCCTAATTGTTTGTTTTCTTGCCTGGCATGTGTAGGTTTTTAACTGCTTTCTCATGAGTATAAAATATATGTTCAGATAACATTTGTAACATTTAAACAAGTATGTTTCGTATTAATAGTACCTACCAAATTACAAAAAAAAATAATAATTGGTACTCAGTAAATGTTTACTGAAATTTTATGAATGCACAAATTAATTAAAAAAAAAGGAAATATTTAGTTATAGTATAGAGTGGTTGTAGAATGTGCAAGTAATGAAGATTGAGTTGGAATTACAGTTTGTGGTCTAATCATAAATTTTGAAATTTACATTAAAGTGTTTGTTCTTTGCTTTGTATCAATAGAAACTAACAAATAATTTTTTAGCAAGGAAAATCATGTTTAAATTTGCATTTCAAAAATAACATTGGTGACATAAAGTATATGAATTGGGAAAGAATAGACTGAAGATTGTAATTCTATCAGACCTAATAAAATTCAGCCCGACATTAATTACCTAAATTAAAGAAGCAGTAGTACAGATTAAAAAATACTTTATATCAGGTGTATTTAAGAAGTAAAATTTATATAAATCAATAAATTGGCTAGTTCTGCAAAGGGAGAGTGAAAAATTGAAGATGATGCAAAAGTTTCTAGCCTTGTGGTAGGACCTAAGGACAGAAGAAAGAAATTTTCCTTAATGATAATAAAATCAATTGTGGATGTACTGAGCCTGAGGTTTAGGTGAACTTCAATACAGCAGTAATAAGGATCAGGAAAATATTGGGGCTAGACATAAAGATCTGTAAGTCATCTGCAGAGAACTGATAAGTAAGAGATAAAAGTGAGTATTCGCTAAGGGGAAATTGAGTTACATAAAAATAATCCAGTCAAAGACAAGCCTAGAGGATGCCTGTACTTCAGAGTAGCTTAGGAAGCAGCACCAAGTCAAACACTTATAAGGAATGGTCAGAAATGGAGAAGAATCAAGAAAACATGGTACCAAAGAATCTAAGACAGAGAGGGCTCAAGAAGAAAGACTGGTACCTTCAAATGCTACAAAAAAAGTAAAACACTGACAACGAACCAAGAATTCTCTGACATACATACTTAAAAAAAAATCGAGTTCCACCACACCCAGAATCAGATAAACTGATGATGAGATAACAGAATAAAACTAGAAAAAATAAATTAATATAAATATATTAGTAGGTTCTTTGTGAACAGAACTCAGTTTCTTGTAATAATGTTTTTAATTGACTACAAACCTACAGAAATCATCTAGTCCCTCCAGGGCCTTGGTTTCTCATTTGTAAAGTGAATTAATTAAATTAAATAATTATTTGACCATTATGTCTACTTCTCAGAGTCTATATACATTATGGTAAACTAAAGTAAATAAATTTGCTCTAATGATTTTAAAATACAGTGTTCAATATATGTAACTCTGCTCTCTTACCACAATTTAAAAATTCACACAAAGAATAACTTAATTCTATTCATTTCAAAATCTGGCAATCAATAACTTACTCTGTAGAACTAAAGAAAAATTTTTAAGTATTAGTCACTAATTTTCTTATGAACATTTTCAGATATCAAGCAATGCCCAAATTAAAGCTTAAAGAGCTTACAAAGTTCAAAAACGTAATGAGATGCATATGTCCTTTTAAAAAATTGTGAGATACTTATGAATGTCCTTTTAAAGCCTCATCCCTAAATCACAAAAGTATTTTTGCAAAGAAAAGTGTGATGTGATATTTATTTACCATATTTAGTTATAATTTTTTGCAACAAATAGCCGGAATATATCCTAAAAGGCCCGCTATAATATATAAATATTTCTATTAAAAATCTGGCTTTTTGCAAAAACCTAGGTGATTTCACTAATAGTCACTCCATTTCTCTAAGATGCTTTGTGCTCCGATGGTACAAATGCACTATTCTTGGGCTACTGATGATTTCTCCCTTTTTCCTAGAAAATTATTTCTTTTGATTTATTTTCTTTCCTTATTATTCTATTTCATGCTTAATGGCAGTGCTAGACTTGAAATGCAGCTCTTCACTTTTTCTCTCACGTGTTTTCATCCATACATTTTCTTTATTCTCTAAGTTTTATTTTATGCATGAAGAGTTTAAGATATATGATATCAATTAACGTGTATTATTTTTAATTCATGGTTCTGTTCAATTATTGTCTTATGACTCCTGAGAGTTTCTATCTATAAGGCTGTTTGATTGAGGTCCAAATGGCAAGCAAAACACATATTGAAAATTCCCTCCAATTCTGTGAATACGTAAAAATACCAGGTAGAATATAAAATATTTAGAGCCAATATCTAATGTATCAAATAGCACATAGCAAGAAGTAAGATTTGAAGCTGTAATGCTCCTGATAATCATAGGAATCAGGATTTTAACATTTGCTCAAGTAACAAGAGTCAAAATAGCGGGTCCCAAACCTAAACAAAAGTCAGAATCTGGCTGTCTGCAAGAAGTTAAAATCCCATAATGTTCTGTCTATCTGTGAACACAAATCTGAATATTTCTGTCTACCAATCATGGCTACTATATCTCCACCAATGGACTACTCCACCAAAATTGACTACTAAGTTAGTGACTTAAAATTACATTGCAAAATCTTCAAATTCTAGTATCTACACAAAAATTTACCTACAATCTAAATTTCCATCAACCAATGGATAAAGAAAATGTTGTAGATATATGCAATCAAATATTATTCAGCCACTAAAAAGAAAAAAAATCCTGCCATATTCAACAACAGAGATAAACCTTAAGGACATTATGCCAAGTGAAATAAGCCAGTTACAGAAAAACAAATTCTGCATGATTCTACTGGAGTGAGGTATCTAAAATAGTAAAACTCATTGAAGCAGAAAGTAGAATGGTGGTGAGTGAAGGAGAGAGAAAGGGGGAGATGCTGTTCAACAAGTATAATGTTTCAGTTATACAAGATGAACAAATTCTAGACATTGGCTGTATATCTTTGTGTTTATAGCCAACAATACTGTGCTAAGCACTTAAAATTTTGTTGAGGATAGATCTTATATTATGTGTTCTTACCACAGTTTAAAAATTCACACAAAGAATAACTTAATTCTATTTATTTCAAAATCTGGCAATCGATAAGAAAAACGAATGGCTCTGGAAGAAAGCTGCAAACCTCAGCAACTAATCCTAACCTTATCTTTTTTCTCTTTCCTCAAAAGAAGCTATAAGGTGAATCAAAAAATTTTTGGAATATTTAGTAATACCTTAAAACCAGAAAATAAGTAACTGTAGGGGAGGTCTTGCCCTTTCTCCTTCCAAACAAATATTAAAAGTAGTGTGAACTTACACCTCAAGGAGATAGGATAAAAGAACAAAGTAAGCCTAAAGTTAGTAGAGGAAAAGAAATAAGATTAGAACAAAAGTAAGGAAAAAACAAACAAACAAAAAACAATAGGAAAAACAGTAAAATTAAGAGTTGTGGTTTTTTTGAAGAGATAAAGAAAAATTGACAGTCCTTAGCTAGACTAAGAACAAAAGAGAGAAGGTTCAAATAAAATCACAAATGAAAGAGATACTGATGTCACAGAAATAAAAAGGGTCACAAAAGATTCCTATGAACAATTATGCACTAACAGACTGAACAACAAAGAAGAAATGGATGAATTTCTAAAAACATACAACCTGCCAAGACAATCATAAAGAAACAGAAATTTCAGAAAACCTATAACTAATACAAAGTTTTAATAAATAAACAAAAACTTCCCAACAAAGAAAAGCACAGAACCAAATGGCTTCACTGGTGAATTCTACCAAACATTTAAAAAATTAATGCCAATTCTCAAGCTATCCCCCTGCCAAAAATTGAAGAAGAGTGAACACTTCCAAACTCATTTTATGAGGCCAGCATAAACTGATACCAAAGTCAGCCAAAAACATCACACGCACAGACACACACACACAAAAATACAGGCCAATATTTCTGATGAATATTTATGCAAAAAAAAAAAAAACCCTCCACAGAATACTAACAAAATGTACTGAATTCAACAGCACACTAAAAGGATCATACACCATAACCAAGTGAGATCTATCTGTGGGATGCAAGGATGCTTTAACATACAAAAATCAATGTGGTATACTGTATTAACACAATAAAAAATAAAAATCATATTATCTTCTCAATAGATGCAGAAAAGCATTTGATAAAATTCAACACCATTTCATAATAATAATAATAAATACTCTCAACAAACTAGGAATAGAAGAAAAAGTACCTCAATGTAATAAAGACTATATGTGAAAAGCTCACAACTAATATGCTTAACGGTGAAAAACTAAAAGCTTTTTCTCTAAGATCACGAAAAAGATGAGGTTGCCCACTCTTATCATTTCTATTCAACCTAGTGCTGAAGGCCTTAGCCAGAATAATTAGGCAAGAAAAAGAAATAAAAGGCATTCAAATTCAGTAAATTTGCAGGATAGAAAATCAACATACAAAAATCAGTTGTGTTTCTATACACTAACAATGAACTCACTACACTACTCTATACACTAATGATTTCCTCTGAAAGTAAATTAGCAAAACAACTCCATTTATAATAGCACCAAAAAGAATAAAATACTTAGGAATAAAATTAACTAAGGCGGCGAAAGACTTGTGTACTGCAAGTGCTGAAACATTGATAAAAAATTTAAAGAAGACATAAACAAACGAGAAGACATAAACAAATGTAAAGACATCTTGTGTTCCTGGATTGAAATACCTAATATTGTTAAAATGGCTGTATTACTCACAGATTCAATGTTATTCCTATCAAAATTCCAAGGACATTTTTACAGAAATAGAAAAACGATAGTACAGTTCATGTGGAAAAACAAAGGATCACAAATAGTTAAATTAATCCTAAGAAAGAACAAACCTGAAAGTGTCACACGTCCTGATTTCAAAATATATTATAAAGCTACAGTAATCAAAACATTACAGTACTGGTATATAGACATATAAACCAATGGAACAGAATAGAGAGCATAGAAATAATTCCACATACATACAATCAACTAATCTTCAAAAAGGTGCTAAGAATACTCAAGGCAGAAAGAATTGTCTCTTCAATAAATGGTGCTGGAAAAACTGGATATTCTCATGCAAAAAAAAATGAAATTGGACTCATTACATCATACAAAAAATCAACTCAAAATCAATTAAACACAAATCTAAGATGGGAAACTGTGACACTTCGGAATATAAATAAGGAAAACGTCATGACATTGATCTTGGCAATGATTGCTTGGATATTATATAAAAGCACAGCAACAAAAACAAAAATAAACAAGTGGTTCTACATCAAACTAAAATGCTTCTGCACAATATATGAAACAATACATGGTGAAAAGGCAACTTCCAGAATAGGATAAAATATTTACAAACTATATATCTGATAAAGGGTTAATTCCAAAATATATAAGGAACTCATACAACTCAATAGCAAAAAAAACTAATAGCCTGATTTATAAAAGGGCTCATGATTTGCATGAATCTTTCTCCAAAGAAAACACACAAATGGCCCACATGTATATGAAAAAAATGTTCAGTGTCAGCAGTCATCAGGAAAATACAAATCAAAACCATAAGAAAATACTATCTTAAACCTGCCAGAAAGAACGTTATTAAAAAATAAATAAATAAATAACAGCAAGTGTTGGAAAGAAATTGGAACTCTTGCACACTGTTAGTGGAAATGCAAAATTGTGAAGCCACTATGGAAAATAATATGGAGGTTTCTTAAAAATTAAAAATAGTTCTACCATATCATTCAGCACTCCCATGACTAGGTATTTATTCAAAAGAATTGAAATCAAAATATCAAAGAGATATTGGCATTCCCATGTTCTTTGCAGTACTTAGAAGTGGAAACAACCTAGCTATCCATCAATAGATGAATGAATAAAGAAAATGTGGTATATACATATAATGGAATACTATTCAGATTTTAAAAGGAAGTTTTGACACATGCTACAATGTGGATGAACCTTGAAAATATTATGCTAAATGAAATGAGCCAGTCACAGAAACACAAATACTACATGATTCCACTTATATGAGCCATCAAAAATAGTGAAATATGTAGAATGAAATTGTGGAATGATGGTTTCCAGAAGCTGGGGGTGGGGAGGCAGAATGGGGAGTTATGAATTGATGAGCTTAATGTTTCAGTTAAGCAAGATGAATAAGCTCTAAAGACCTGCTATACAGCTTTGTACTTATAGTCAATAATAATGTACACTTAAATTTTTGTTAAGACAGTAGATCTCATGTTGTGTTCTTACCACAATAAGATAATTTTTTTAATTAGGTAAGGATCAAATCCCAGTATGTACATTTAACAATATCTAGAAGAAAAAGTAGGACCTACATTTTCTAACAAAGACTACCTACACTTCAACAGAGTTCTTCCCATCCTCCCAACCTAATGTTTTCACTACCAATTTCTAATGATAAAGAAAAGTTAATAGGTCATGAGTTCTTTGCTAAGTATAATAGCTTTGTGGAAAGAGAGTGATAAAAGTTACCCTTATTTTAATAGTGAACAGAATGTCAGTACAGAGCTGCTAAATGTGACAATTATGAAATAGACAGAAGAAAAAATAAATTTATTAAAAGAGAGACTATAAATCAAGAAAATAAGAAAATTCTCCACAATTATAGTATGTAATGCAAAGTAATCAGGTGATTAACCCAACAAAATAGTGCAAAAATTAGATCATAAAATTAAATGAGCTGCACTGTGCCTGGTATTTAGTAAAATAAATAAATATTTGTTAAATAAATATTTGAATTTCAGATCTAATGAAACACAAAAAGAGCCAAAATAAATCATTGTGTAATGAAAAACATATTAGAACACCAGTATATAAATTAAGCATCATTGAAAACTGAATTATGTACATAGAGGGAATGTTCAAAATAATTCCAGTAAATGAATACAACAAGATTAAGAGAATTGGAGCAAAGTTAATAGATATAGAAAATAGATAATCTAACATAAAGATAACTGATAGTAAAACCAATGAGAAGTAGAAAATTAAACAGAAGAAGCATATATGGACAAATATCTGTTTTAATTTTCCTGTTATGAAAATTTAATAAAGAACACACAAAAGTGAGACATATTTTAGTTAAGCTATTCTAATTCAATGATGAAGAAAGAAATCTTCAAGATTTCAGGCAGGAGAAGCAAATCAACTTTAAGAAAAAAACTTAGTTTGTCTTTAGCATGTTCCATATCAACTTTTAATGCCAAAAGGCAATGAAACATTTCTACAGATATCTGAGGGAAACTGTAGTCTTTACTACAGTATCATGAAAGTTTAAAAGAATCTAAACATTATAAAACATGAAATACTTTAGAGAATACAATTCTTATGAACATGTCTTAAAAATAGCAAAACCACTCTTAATAATTCCAGACTAAAAAAGGAAAAGATAAATTAAAATAAATACATCAATATTGAAATAGCCATATTTAAGGACACATCATAAGCAGTAACTCATTTAAATGTGAAAATAATGTTAAATAACCATAAATATTTTTGTTGCAGAACAAAATGTGCATATTATAAATTGGGACAATGTAAAAACAATATAACTAACAAATACTGAAAGGTGAGAGGAGGCAAGATGTGAGGAAATAGAGTATAAATGTTCTAATTTTTCATAACAGAATATCAAATAATACTATCTAAAATTGATTCATGTTATTTTAAAAACAAAATGATTTTGTACTTACTATTATCTCTTTTTTAACTTTAGGGGAAATTTCTAAGAAATAATAACTCTTATGGAAAAAAGAGTTATTAAAGTTTAATAGTTTCCTTACTTAGAGTTCAATAGTTTGTTTTCTGTTTTTTGTTTTTTTTTTGGTTTTACTTCAATTTCTTTTCTTTCTAGCATATATAGGTAATATTAAATGATATACTTTTTAAAAATTAAAAATAACATCTATAGAATGCTCTCATTTTTCTAAAAGTGTTTTTATTTACTTTCCTATTTATTCATATGTAAGGAATGATGTCTAGAATTATATTCATTAAATACTAATGATAAATAATTCTGAAGGATACAGTTTGGGGTGAATTTTAATATTTACATGTAAAAATTCATTTAGCATTTAAATTATTTATAATAAATATAAATTATTTCTCTTAAAAACAATAGAAGCTTTTTTTAAAAAAATAATAATAGCAAAGACTGAAGCAAATATTCTGAGATTAAAATATGGCTAATTGTTAATTTCTTATTTCTTGTTTATACCTTGTTTTTTAGCACCAGAAGAAATTTATTTTCAAAATTTCTTACTTAACCAATGGTGAGAACCCAGAAACAATATAGCAAGAAGCTATTTTATATACGATAACAAAACCAGGCATGAAAGTGCGAGAAAGGAAATTATAAATCAATGCATAAGCCTACATTCAAAATCTCTGAATAAAATATAAGCAATAAAATATAGCCATGTACTATATATATTTTTTAAAGTTTTTGGTGTAATTTTTTAAGAGTATAGTTGATATGCAATATTATATAATTTTAGGTGTACAACATAGTGATTCAAAATTTATATACCTTATAATGTAATTGCTTTGATAAGTCTAGTCTAGTAACCATCTGTCAACATACAAAGTTATCATGATATTACTGGCAATATTCCCTGTGCTGTACATTGCATCACCAAGACTTATTTATTTTATAACTGAAAGCTTATACATCTTATTCCCCTTCACCTTTTTCACCCATCCTTCATTAACCTCTCCTCTAGCACCATCAGTTTGTTCTCTGTATCTATGAGTTTGTTTCCGTTTTTTTTTGTTTGTTTGTTTCTTTTTTTAGATTCCACATATAAGTGAAATAACACAGTATTTATTTTTCTCTGACTTATTCTAGATTGCATCAAACTAAAAAGCTTTTGCACAGAGAGGGAAACCATCAACAAAACAAAAGGTATCCTTCTTCATGGGAGGAGATTTTTTCAAATGATGTATCTGATAAGGGGTTAATATCCAAAGACATAAATAACTCATGCAATTCAACATTTTCTTTAAAAACTGAATCAAGACAAGGATGTCCATCATCACCACTTCCATTCATCATTGTAGACGTAGCCTAATCATGAAGTCGAGAAAAAAAGAATAAGCATACATATTAGTCAGAAATTTGCCAAAATTATGGTACAAAACAAACTGGTGGCTTACTATAAACTTTTTCTTTTCTCTCATGGTTCAACTTCTTTTGCCTGGACATAACTAAGGTTGGCTCCAGGCTGAAAGTCAGGTTCGGGAGATTTGCTCCATATTTTCCCTCATCCTGGGTCATAGGCTGACATACGTACCATTAGTGGGGACTTGTAGTTCTCTCATTAGTATGATGAGCTTAAAGCCTCTGCTTGGACATGGTGTCATCCCACAAGTTCTACTGAGTGGGAAAAAATAAAAAGTTGTTAATAATAATACTTTCTATTATACCATATGTGAATTGTAGTGGAGGAAGTAAAACTGTATTGTTTGTAGATCATAGAAAAACCGAAAGAACACAAGATAATATTAGCGAGGTTTCTGGCTCTGAGATTAATCTATAAAAACCAGTGATTTATCTGCTCACTAACAAAAAAATTTAAAAGAACTATCATCTCCATTAGCAACAACAACAACAACAAAAATATATCAAGATGTAGGAGTGATAATTCAAATAGATTAAACTTGGTGTGACTCGAGCATTAACCAAAAGAATGGACACTAGTCTTAGTATTAAAAAGTGTTCCTTGCTATGACAGGCATTACCCCTTTAGTTGTTATATCATAGAGTGAAACAAAGAATCCTCAAAAAGGTGATGTTCAGGAATACCCAGCAGCTCACGGCAGTGGTTACCAGTACATTTTTAACTTACAGTCTTCAATGTATATTTCTCTAGCCAAATCTAAAGTTAATTTGTGTTTCTCTCCTTTCCTTTGCTAGAATAATACACATAGAAGGCTATTTTAAAAGCATGGATAACCATTAAAAATAAAAAGACATAGAATGCACAATATTCAAACATATAAATGAAAATTTTAAATATCCAAAATCCTTGAGGAGGACCTTTTTTGACTCTGCCTGATTTTGTCAAAGTTCCGTCTAAAACACTTTCTTTTTGGGGAGGTTTTGCACTCTCCCCAAAGCAAACAAATCATCAAAGAACTCAATCTCTTGCTCTCCAGAGTCTTTCTCTGATTAGAAGAGAAAGAAAATCTATCTCTCTAGTCCTTTCCCTCAGCAAACCTTCTTCCAAAGTCTTTGACAGTTTTGTGTTCAGTGGACAATGTGGTTGACTTCTCAAAATCGTTTCTACCCCAGATAGTGTAACAATTGCAGTGATATCATTCCTATATTTTCATGTGGGCCAATGTGTATAAGCAAAAGTTTGTTTGGAGGCTTCTAGGAAAAAGAAAACAGTGCCTATTATTTGCTTAATATAAAGAAAACAATTTGTTGTCCTAGTTGTTGCTGGCAGCAGTCTTGAATCCATAAGGGAAGCTAAACGAAAGAAAGTTAGGTACATGTAAGATGGCAGAGCCAAAATTATCATTCAAAGGCAGAGATAGAAGAGGTCAAATGGCCTTATCTTCAAGCAGATTTGTATCAGGGAGGAAGATCTTTCTTCTAGTTAATCTCTCCTTATGTCTCAGTGGCAGAAGTTGGTCCAATGCCTGCCATTGTCTGGCAAAGAAAAATAGGGTTTCCAGGATAGAGCCTTTATAACTTATTCCTTAGCACTATGCATACTGCAATCTATGTAAAATTTGTCTTCTGTTAAAAGAGGAGTGGGCGAACAGTATCTACCACCCCTGTGATTTGTTGAGAACCTGACTTCAGGAGACTGAATCAGACTCTACATTATTCTAGCACATCTTATCTGTCCTGGCATCATTATGGGCTGAGTTCCTTTAATCAACCATGCTCCCAGAGTACCACCATCAGTGCCTACACAAAAGTAAACAAAAACTTATTTTTAATTAGTGTTGCAATGAAAAGGAAAACACAAACTTAGAGTTGGAGTGAACCTGAGGTTATTCAATATTCTTAACTAGAAATAGCTATAGCACAAACCTGGTTCAGGAGCTTCTAATTCTCTACACTGTGTTCCTCCTTCCTCTAGCAGATGTCCAACTGGAGCACCTAGAACAGAATGGCCCTTGGTAATAAATGACAAAGGCTAAGAATAATGATGGTTCTGAATTATGAATCTCACACAAAAACTCTTAATCTGCTACACATTCACTCAAGGACAGTGAAGTATTTGGTCAGAAAAAAAAAAAATGAAGGCACTGGTGGCTTTGTGCCACAACAAAACCTGACACCAGAGCTACAGTCTCTCATTCAAATGAGTATTTTCATGCTTCAGATATTTGCTATTCCACTGACATATTATTAGCAGTCTCTAATAATGATTCACAGAATTTTTCTCTATAGTTGCAGGCATGAATTTCCCCAGATTCCAATAACAAGTCTCCTGCACTAGTGGTTCCCAAATTATTACAGAAATTAATATCACATTAAAATCAACAAGATGTAGAATGCATATTGCTAAAAACAGAGTAAATGACATAGTTAGCCTTGAGAAAATTTCCACAAACTAAAATGGAAGAGAATTAAGAAATGAAAGTGGTAGAAAATATCAATAAATATGAGATACAAACTGGAAAAGATACAACAATGAATAAATCAAAAGAAACACTCAAAAATACACAAGTATTTTCTGATTAAGTTATTTATGTTCAAGAGTTAAGAAAAAGTGTATGACAACTTAGGCAGAAGTAAGTAGGTCACATGCAAGGGAGAAGATTCAGGCTGGCTCAGTTTTACCATATCAGTATTTCAACACTCAAAGCTGGAGGATGATGAGGGTAAAACTACTATGAAACAACTGGAAGTATGTACTAAATATATTGATTAATAAAGGTATAAGACTAAAGCTGAGTAACTGTATTAATTATAGTTGTGGAAGTAAAGGTAAATGTTATAAAATCTTGACATTATAAAAATAATATGTTACAAACAAAAATTAGAATCTGAAGACAGAAAATGTGAGAAATACAGGTAGGCTAAATTGCTTATTTCAAAGTGGTTCCTCATTGCATTAAAAAAAGGTCCAAAAAGGAAAAAGTTGGAAGGGAAGGAGGAGGGTGGGAGAAAAGGAGGGAAGAGGAAGCCGATCCGTACTTATAGGCATGGGAGGACAATTATATATATTTATAATTATGTGTTTATACATGTGTAATTATAAGTGAAAAAAGCAAAAACAAAATTAGATTTTGAATTTGCACAGAAATGAGGCTGGAACAATATATAACAACTATTTCAAACTGCCAACAGTTGCTATTACTAGAAATTGGAATTGGACCAAGGTACACAAGACATATTCACACTTAAATTTACGCACTTATACTTTATATATAGTTTGCATTTTTCAACCTATGTTTCAGAGCATATTATTGCCATTGACCTATTCAAGGCTGGTCTCTCATTTTATGGATGTGCATATTGATAAGTTTCTCCCTTCTATCCCCATTTGCCTTCTCTTATAGGCAGCCATACTAATGTGTTTACCATGCATCATTCTTTGTATGTGTTTGGTATTGATATACTTTTAATTTATATGAATGATACTGTGTTACATATTCTGTTTCTCATATTTTAACCTAGCATTATTTTTTTAATATTATCTGTATAACAGCTTGTGTGGTTGTCCATCGATTCTAATTGCCCTGTGACATGCTTCCACTATGCTCACTCTACCAGACATAAAAATTCGGGCTGCCTCAACTTCCTGCCTCCTCAAACAATTCTTCATGAAGCTGAGTATTATTCATTTGGTATATAATCCCAGAAGAATCATTGTTGTGTAAATGAGTATGCGTATACTAAATTTAAGCACTGATAGACATTTTACAATGTATCATTGGCAAATATCATCTCCCACTTCATAGGTCATGTTTTTATTTTGTTGGTGGTTTTCTTTGCTGTGCAAAAACTTTTTAGTTTTATGTAGTCCCTCCCATTTGTTTCTTTTTTCTTTTTTTTTTTTCCTTTGCTCGAGGAGACATAGCTAAAAAACTCGGACTAAGAGTGATGTCAAAGAGTTTGCTACTTACATTTTCTTTTTACGAGTATTATGGTTTCAGGTCTTACATTTAACTCTTTAATTCATTTTGAGTTCATATTTGTAGATGGTGTAGGAAAGCGATGCAGTTTCATTCCTTTTTATGTGTCTGTCTATATATTCTTCCCTCCTTTGTAATAGATTAATTGACCTTATGGACGTGATTTATTTCTGGTCTCTCTATTCTGTTCCATTGATCTATGTCTCTGTTTTTATGCTAATACATTGCCATTTTGACTACTATAGCCTTGTAGAAAGGTTTGATATTAGGTAGCATGATACCTCTAACTTTGTTCTTCTTTCTCAAGACTGACAAGGCTATTTGGGGTCCATATAAACTTTAGGATTGTTTGTTCTAGTTCTGTGAAAAATGCCATTGGTATTTTTATAGTGATTGCATTGAATCTACAGATTGCTTTGGGTACTATAGACATTTTAATTATGTTAATTCTTCCTATCCATAAGCACAATATATGTTTCCATTTATTTGGATCCTTCAGTGTCTTTCTTCAATGACAATTTTTTGAGTACAGGCCTTTTACTTTCTTGGTTAAATTTATTCCTAGATATTTTAATGTTTTTAAAGCAATTGTAAACAGGATTATTTTCTTAATTTCTCTTTCCGATATTTCATTATTGGCGTATAAAATTTTTAATTTTGTATGCTGCTACTTTACTGAATTCGTTAATCAGTTCTACCAGTTTTTTGGTGGAGTCTTTAAGGTTGTCTATATATGGTATCATGTCATCTGCAAATAATGACAGTTACTTCTTCCTTTCCATTTGGATGCCTTTTATTTATTTTTCTTATTTGATTGCTGTGGCCAGGACTTCCAATACTATGCTGAATAAAAGTGGCGAAAGTAGACATCCGTATCTTGTTCCTAATTCAAGGAAAACACTTTTAGCTTTTCCCTTTGCATATGACCTTATCCATGGGTTTGTCATATATAGCTATTATTATGTTGAGGTATGTTCCCTCTATTCTCATTTTTCTTAAAATTTTCTTTTTATCATAAATGGATGCTAGATTTTGTCAAATGCTTTTTCTGCATCTATTGATATGGTCACATAATTTTTATCTTTCAATTTGCTAACATGGTGTATCACATTAATTGATTTGTAGATATTAAACCAACCTTGCATACCAGAAATAATCCAAATTGATCCAAATTGATCATGCTATATGATATTTTTAATGTATTGTTGAGGATTTTTGCATCTATGATTATTGGGGATATCGACCTATAATTTTTTTTTGTAATGTTTTTGTCTGGTTTGGGAATCAGGATAATGGTGGCCTCATAAAATAAAGTTGGGAGCCTTCCCTCTTCTTGAAATTTTTTGAGTAAGTTGAGAAGAATAGGATTTAATTTTTAAAAAATATTTGGTAAAATACACCTGTGAGGTCATCTGGTCTAGGATTTTTGTTTGTTGGGAATTTTTTATTACTGATTTAACTTCATTAGTAGTAATTCATTGGTTCAAATTTTCTGTTTCTTCTTGACTCAATCTTGGAAGACTGTAGATTTCTAGGGATATATCTATTTCTTCTGGATTGTCCAATTTGTTGGCATATAATTGCTCATAGTAATGTTTCTTAATTTTTACATTTCTGTGGAGTCAGTTTTCACTTCTCTACTTTTATTTATTTGGGTCCTCTCTCTTTTTTCTTGGGACTTGTTTTCTTCCTCATTCAGCTATACTATGTCTTTAATTGTAGCATTTTATCCATTTACATTTAAAGTGATTACAGATAGGTTCCAGTTATTGCTATTTTATTATACATATTTATGTTCTTTTTTCTTCCTCTTCTTTTTCTTAATGAAGTTCCTTCAATATTTCTTACAGTATGGGCTTGGTGGTGATAAATTCCTTTAGCTTTTTTTTTGCCTGGAAAGCTCTTTATCTCACCTTCAATTTTAATTGATAGCCTTGCTGGGTCAAATGGTCTTGGTTGTAGGTCCTTTATTTTCATCATTTTTAATATTTTGTGTCGGTGCCTTCTGAACTGCAAAGTTTCTGTTGAGAAATCAGCTGACAGTCTTATGGAAGTAGTCTTGTATGTAACTAGTTGCCTTTTCCTTGCTGCTTTTAGGATTCTCTCTTTACCTTTAACCCTTGCCATTTAAATTATGATATGTCTTGGTGTGGGCCTCTTTGGATTCATCTTGTTTGGGACTTTATGAGTTTTCTGGATTTGGTCCACTTACTTCACCAGGTTAAAAAAATTTTTAGTCATTATTTTCTCAAATAGTTTCTCAATCTCTTACTCTCCCTCTTCTCCATCTGACACCTCTATAATGAGAATATTATTACACTTGATGTTGTCCCAGAAGTCTCTTAAACTATCCTCATTTTTTAAATTCTTTTTTCTTTTTGCTGTTCTAATTGGGTTTCTTCTGCTACCTTCTCTTCCATATTGCTGATTTGGTCCTCTGCTTTATCTAATCTATTATTGATTACTTCTAGTATATTCTTCATTTCATTTATTTTATTCTTCACTCTGGTCCTTTTTTTTAATGTTTTCTATCTCTATTTTTAAGTTTCCTATCTCTTTGTTGAGGTTATCAGTGAGTTCATCTACTCTTCCCCTAAGTTCATTAAGCATCCTTATAACTGGTGTTTTGAACTCTGCAGCTTGTCTTCATCTTGTTTAGTTCTTTTTCTGGAGTTTTGTCCTATTCTTTCATTTTGGGCATGTTTCTTTGTCTTCTTATTTCAGCTGCCTCCCTGCATTTGTTTCTATGTATGAAAAAGATCTTCTACATCTCTTGTTTTTGGCAGAATGGGCTTATGTAATAGGTGCCCTGTGGGGCCCAGGACAGAGTCTTTCTGGCCACCTGAACTGGGTGCTCCAGAGGGGTTACTTGTGTTAATTGTGCATGTCCTCCTAGTGTGGTTGAGCTTTAATTGCTGTTGGTATGTTAGTGGGACAAATCGATCCTCAGGCTGACTGGCTGTCAGGAATGGCCATAACTACAGCAGACAAGCTTTTGTGCAATAAGTCCACCTTTTGGGTTGTTTATGGAGCTGGTTGGATGGTGCTCTGGTGTGAACTGAAGCTAGCCACTGGAGGTCCACTTGAGAGGGGTTCTGAGAAGGCCAAAATCAACTGCTGCCTGTTCCCAGTGTGGGGCCACCTGGTAGAAACTACAAAGTGGCACGTAGTTGCTTGCCACCTATGCTGTGCTTGGAAGCACTTGGGAAAGGCTAAGCTGCAAACTGATGCTGGCTATCAGTGCTGAGACTGGGTCTACTCCACAAGTGGGATGAGGCATGCAAAGGCCAGATGCTGCTTGTTCAAGGATTTTCAAAACTTTGAGATATTTTAGAAAAGTCTGCAGCATGAGTCAAAACAGGCGATATTTATAGATAAGCCCCTAGAAAAAGTTCTGGCCAGGCACACAATTTGGATGAAGCAGGGTCTCAAGAAACCACTAGGCCAAGGCAAAAGGTAATAGCCAGGTTAATGGAGCATCAGATCTGATCCTGCCTGTGTCTGCTGGCTGAGTAGATAGAGGGCTCAAAAAAAAGAATAATGGCATCTGCCAGCATATCTTTCCCAAAGGGAGCTCCTCTGACCCATGACCCTCTATCCTTTGCACTGAAACTAGTAAAACCAACTCCTTCCTGTATGTCCTGGGTGCTTTTCGAGCTGCTGCCCTAGTGCTGGAGTTCAAAGCAAGTGATTTCATCAGCAAGAAGGTCTTTGCACAGGCCCTTAAGAGGAACACCTGGGACTCCAGCAAGCAGCCTTCCCTCTCACTCAACCACAGTCACTGCTGGTTTTTACAGCCAGATATTTTGGGGACTCCTCTACTTGGCACTGGAGCCCCAATCTAGGGAACCTGGTGTGAAGCTGGGACCCCTTGCTCTTCAGAGGATATTTCTGCTGCCAAGATATCCCTTCTATTTCTTAACCACTACACTGTGAGTGTGGGGCCTACCTATTCCAAGTCTCTGTCATTCCTACCAGTTTTCACATGTTTTCTTTATATCCTTAGTTATAGTAAATCTGTTCAGCTAGTCCATAGCTGGTCCTCAATGATAGTTGTACTGTAATTTACTTGTAATTTTGATGTGGTCGTGGGAGAAAGTAATCACAGAGTTTACCTACTCTGCCATCTTGGCCAGAAATGCCTAGTGTTAACTTGAAAAGCTACTACAAAATATTTATATAAAAAATATGTACAAGAGATAAAATGACGTAGATGATAGAGGCTCTGTTCATCCCTTGGCAACCATATCAAAGTTGTGACAGAAACAAGGAGCAAACAGCAAGGAAAAATCACCTGTGAGCTGAATGAACAAGCCATACAACTAGGAAGAAATCTAAGAAATCACCCTGCAATGGCAGAAAGTAGAACAGGGCGAGGATGGGAGGCTGCCTGGCCTGAGCAGCTGAGAGGGATGGAGGCTACGGCAGCTGCAGATGTCTTTTAAAGGGACCATGTCCATGAGAGGACTTCTGCGGTGATGGACCCGTTTGCTCTGAGCATCAGTGCTGGTTCAGCTGGGCAGGGACTTACAGAGCAACACTGAGTTGTTGGAGTGAGGGCCACAGTGAGGCTCTCTCCCCAGCAGAAGTGCCAGCAGTATCCATTGTACCTCTGTTGAGCCCTACCCTCTCCCATTACGCGGACTCAGCACCCCCATAGCAGAGATGTTATCAAACTGGATAAAGAGGTTGCTCCACCCAGAAGATTCCCTGAAATCCTGCCTCCCCCAACTCGTGGCTCCACCCAAACCATATCCAGGAATAGCCTCAGCTAGTCAGGTGCTCTTTGCTGAGCAGCGCCAAGACTCACATTGGAGGCAGCTGGCCTCAGTTTCTGGTGTGGCCTTTTGAGGCAATTATAAGCACAGCTTCTGTGGATTGCTTGCTGAATCTTAACAGGTGGCCTTAGAGGGGCAGAGGTTGAGGCTTAGTTTGGCCTGCAGCTGAACCCCTCTCAGGACTGTGCCACTGCACACCTACTTCACAAATCCACACTAATAAGACCGGGAGACTTAGGAGCTTTGCTTAGTACATAGAAACAGACACAGAAAGGGAGCTAAAATGAGAAGACAAAGAAGCAGAAACCATATGAGAGAACAGAACAGAGATCCACACTGGTTATAAAGATGCTCAATGAACTTATGGGAAATGTATATGCATTCATTGAGAATTTCAACAAAGAGATTAAAACAAAAAACATAAAAATGGAAATGGAAATTATAAAATGGAACCAGTCAGAAATAAAGAACACATTATCTGATATGAGAAGTATATTAAATGGAATAAACAAAGCGATGGGAAAGCCAAAGAAACTCAATTAGAATGGCAGGAAAAAAGAAGCCAAGACTGTAATAATAAAGGTAAAAATATCTGTGTCATCAGGGTACCCGAGGAAAAAAAGACATTGAAGAGTTATTTGAAGTAATAATGATGGAAAACTTCTCTAACCTGGTGAAGGAAATAAATATACAACTCCAGGATGCTCAGATAGTACCAAAAACCAGGAACCCAAAGAGGCCCAAACCAAGACACATCATAATTAAAATGCCAGAGTTTAAATTCAAAGAGAGAATCTTAAAAGCAGCAAGAGAAAAGCAGATAGTTACCTACAAGAGAGCACCCATCAGACTGGCAGCTGATTTCTCAAAAGAAACTATGCAGGACGGAAGGGCTTGGCACACAATATTTGACGTGATGAAAACCCAGGATCTACAATCAAGAATACTTTATCCAGCAAAGCTATCATTTAGAGTTGAAGGACAGATAAAGAGCTTCCCAGACAAAAGCAAGCTAAGGGAATTTATCATCATCAAGCCAGTATTACAGGAAATGTTGGAGGAACTTCTTTAAAAAGAAAAACATATATCAAAAAAAGGAATAAAGAATGGTAATAACTACATTCCTATCAACAATTACCTCAGATTGAAAGGAATTAAGTGCTCCAACCAAAAGATAGAGTAATCGAATGGATAAGAAAACAAGATCCCTACATATATTGCCTACGAGAGACTCACTTCAGATTAAAAAACACACACATTCTAAAAGGAAGGGGATGGAAAAAGATATTGCCTTGGTGGACCTAGAGGTTATTGTGTTAAATAAAATGGGTCAGATTGAGAAAGACAAATATCACATGATTTCACGTACATGTGGAATCTAAAGAACAAAATCAACAACAGCAACAAAAACAGAAATAAACTCATGGATACAGAGAATATTTTGAGGGATACTAGATAGGAGGAGGTTGAGGGAGAAGAGGGCAAAGGGATTGAGAGGTGCAGGTGGATGGTTGTAGAGTAGACATGAGGATGTAGAGTATAATCGGGAAGACGGTTAATGTTGGAATAAATATGTGGTGGGGGAGGAGGGGTGCTAGATTTGGTGGGGTGGGCACTTTGCAAGTTGTGTGGATCTCTGATCAATATGCTGTACAGCTGAGGCTGGTGTGTTTTATGCCAACTATAACTGGGAAAAAAACTCATTGAATTGTACAATGTAAATGTAGGCAACTAGTTATCTATTTTATTTTAATAAGACGAAAAAAATATGTACATAATTAAACTACTTCTACTTCTCAAAGACACTTCTAATCCTGATTTCGAAATGTCAATGTGTTCATTCTTTTTCTCTCTTAACATAGATTTTACCTATGCCAACAAGGACATGTAAATGTCAAAGAGTAGAAAATTGAAACTCTTACATCTAGATGCTCACTCTGAAGCCTAAATAGGTAAACTTAAATGTCAAAGTGCTTAGATTAATGCTTTAATCACTTTTTTCCCTAAGTCACTTTTTAGCATTAGATTCCATGTGTTGAGTTTCTTTGTTTACTTTAGAGTCAAGAAAATGTGCCCCCATAAACACATTTCATGTGCATCAAGAAAGATAAAGTGTTTATGCATGTCTGCCTACATACATGCTTGTGTATAGTGTAACTTTTCATTAATTTATTCACTCATTGATTCTTTCATTCTATGACTTAGACTCCACTCACTTTAAAAAAACTGGTAGGCAGAATATGGAAAAGAAAGGATGCAATAATCACCATTTATGACTGCTTTATATAGCTAAGATGATTTTTACATAAATATCTAAAAGATTTTTACATAAATATCTAACTAAAATGATATTTATTAATATCTAACTAATTTAACACAGCTTTAACATTTTATTTTGCTATCTCTGCATGATTATAACATAATTCCAAGTCTTTTTATTGTATAAATTATAAGCAACCAGAATATAAAACTTAAATCTAAGTAATATTCTTTATTTTTATAACCATAGACCATCATAGAGACTTTAACTGCTTAATAAGTGCTTTTTAATTATGAAAAAGGAGAGTTCATAAATCAATTGTTCCTGATAAAAGTATACTGGAATTGTATGCAACAAATACACAATACATTTGTGTTCTTAATCTTAAAGTAACAAGATATATTTAACATATGATTAACCTATTACTAAGTATGATTAACCTTACTTATGATTACTAGTATGATTAACCTTATTACTAAGTTACATGCTATACTATAATGTTATATATGCAAATAGAAGAGCACTGCTCAGATAAGCACAGTTTTATATCTGGCCAGGAAGCAAGGGTCCTTGATGATGACATTCTTTTCCAGTCTAAGGTGATATGGCTTGGTTCTGAGATAGTGAACTTCTTCAGTAGGGGAGTTAGTAGGCCTAAGCACGAGATGAGCAGCCTTGGACATCTAGAGAGGAACCTCTGTGTTATGAAAGAGGTCAAACTGTAAAAACATGAGAGCAATTCATTACTCTAAAGCAATGTAGTGGCTATTTGTTCCAGGACAAAATAACACCATATTCTCAAAGCAAAATGAGTTTGATAATAGCAGTTATCTTATTGTGTGAGAGATTGACCAGGTAGCCTCAAAGTACTTTGTCAGTTCTAGGATGCTAAGATTCTCTCTATACATGTGAGACACTCTACACGTTCAAAGAGTTGAAATATTTAACACCAAAGAAATAAACCTCAAGAGAGATGGGCAGACATGGCCACTGCCATCAGACTATATAAACTGAAGAAAAGAAAACCAACACATATGTGAACACAAGATCAAGGAAGTCTGTTTCCTCAAGGCTTTTACAGCCTTTCTATTTTGATACTTTCATGGGTTTCAGCTTTCTTTGTGCATATTTGAATGCTGGTGATAAGCAATATGACAATGAAAGGAAAGGATTTGGATAGTTGAGTTAAAACTGGTAAGGTAAAAAATGTTAAGGCAATCTTTACCCACTTTACCTTCGTATCTCCAGTACTCTGTGAGGGCTAGATATTATTGTGAGATTATACAATATTTGGGAGAACTAGACAGATTACTTTTTGTTTGGATGCCTTTAAAGTATTTATCCTGAAGATAAATATCTATCTATTTTCTGTCTCTATAGATTTGCCTATTTTTAGGACATTTCATATAAATAGAACCAAACAATATGTGGTCCTTTATAACTAGATAAAGCCAGTTTTTAAAAATCTAAAAAAGAATCCATATTCAGAAACATTTCTTCAAATTTCTATTCTTTTCTCTTTTACAATAAATTTCTATTCTTTTCTCTTTTTCAGTAATCAGGAGCATGTTAAATATTTTGCCATACTGGATCTCTCCCAGAACATTAAGTAAACTGTTCCAAAGTCATTGTATATTATTTTGTGACCCCTGGTGGCTGAATATAATAGTGTATTTTCAAAATCGACCTCTTAGAACTCTTCTTGTCTTAAATCTTAAAATAATGAACAGAACACATGACTGTTAATTAGTATAAAATGTAATTTAAATTTGATTGCTGAGTATAGTATCTTAAAGAAATTATAAAGCTCCGAGTTAGTTTAAAAGCTATAATCTAAACCTTGTCCAAAATTGTTGACTTCTCAACATTTCTTTTTTCACAAGGAAAATGCTTAATCCTAAAGAATAGCATTTTAATCTTAACAAAAACAAAAAAATCTGAAAGCTCTTTTATTACTGTTCAAAAGAAAAAAAAATGTACAAGAGATAAAGATTTTACTGAACAATATATGAGACTACTAATAGAAATGGAAAAAATATAAAAATTTAAAACATATATAATAATAAAATGCCTCTAAGACATAGAACTGTGTAAAAATGATTTTTAGTACAGTTTTAAACATGTCTATTACTCTTTGAATATTTCTCAACTTTTAAGTGGCTTTAAAGTTGAAACTTCAATATTTACTGACTACCTACTCTTGTTTCCACCTTTTTTTAAATAAATTAAAAAAGAGATGGTCAAAGAAAATAAAATTCATAAACAACTTTCTATGGTCTTTATAATATAATAGTTTCATATTCCAGCTTTGTAAACATCAAAACTATTTCTGATTTGTTAGTAAAACTCCATAATCATAGGACCAATGCTTCAAAATCTATGCTTAAATTCTCAGTAAGCACTTAGCCATTTTTTTAACAAGAGAAAATAAATTTAATTACAAATATATTTGAATTACATATGCATGAAGACCCCTGCATACATGAGAGAGTCAGAGACCCCACACAGACATAAGAGGTTCAGAGATGGAAGATAAAATGAAGTATATATGACATCCTGAGCTATAGATTGAGGTAAGAGGCCTGAGGCCTCAGAGAGGAGGAGGGTAATTTGCAGATCGATAAGAAGAGGAGATGTTTAGACATTAGATGTTTGCTCTGCCATATAGATATGGCATAAGATCTTATCTCTGGTAATAACTCTTATTATGGGCAAAGCCCCTAATTTAAATAGTTTTAGGTAGTTAAGTGGAGTACAGAAGTTTCTCTTGCGTTCATATGGTCTTTTTTTTTTTTTTTATCGGTCCATTTTCCTGTTGGCATCTTATTAAATTTTTTTCGAATGATTTCTTTTAAAAAAATATTATTTTATATTAGTTTCAGGTTTACAGCATAATGGTTAGGCATTTATAAGTCTAGTACCCACCTGGCACCATACATAGTTATTACAATATTATTGACAATATTCCCAATGCTGTACTTTATATCCCATAACTATTTTGTAATTACAGATTTGAACTTCTTAATCCCCTTTCCTTTTTCGGCCATTCTCCCTACCCCTTCTCTCATTGGCAATCACCAGTTTGTTCTCTGTATCTATGATTCTGTTTTTATTTTGTTTGTTTATTTTGTTCTTTAGATTCCCACATATAAGTGAAATCATATGGCATTTGTCTGACTTATTTCACTTAGGATAATACTGTCTAGGTCCATTCATAATATCACAAATGGTAAGATTTTATTCTTTTTATAGTAGAGTAATATTCTATTGTATATATGTACCACATCTTCACACCTGTCAGAATGGCTATCACCAATAAATCAAGAAACGACAAGTATTGGTGAGGATGTAGAGAAAAGGGAATCCTCGTGCGTTGTTGGTGGGATTAAAATTGGTGCACTCACTATGAAAATAGTATAGAGGTTCCTCAAAAAATTAAAATTAGAACTACCTTATGACCTAGCAACTCCATTTCTGGATATTTATCTGAAGAAATCTAAAACACTAATTTGAAAAGATATATGCACCCTTATGTTTATTATAACATTATTTACAATAGCCAAAATAAGAAAGCAACCTGATACCAATCAATGGACAATTGGATAAAGAAGATGTGGGGCATTTAGCCACTTTTAAAAAAACATTACCTCCAATTGTGCAGAAAGCTTTAGAAATTTTCAGAAGTGAATGTGTGATTTAACATACTAAATTTCTCTCCTTGTTTAAAAGAAGAAGAATAAGAAATGACACCAAAAAAATCATTTAGAGAAGATGAATGAGTATATTTTATTGGACTTTACTATTATTTGTGTGTCCTGTGGTAAGTTTACAGCAAGGACTTTATTCTATTTTATGGAGATTTTAAAACATATCCATGTACTAGTTAGGGCAAAGAGTTTTCTTAAAATCAGTTTATGTGTAAATAAACAAACCTTTTGAGTTAAAGTTTGCAAATTGGGTTACTGTAAATTAAATTTTTAATAAAATAATTTTAAAATGTATAAATACAATAGATATGGATAATAAATTATGTCCCATAAGCAGGCTCAGGAAATCTATCACAGTGCTTTAAAAATAGAGATCTCTTATTTGTTGGAGATGAGAGGAAGGGAAAGGGAGGTTGGTCTTCATCCGTCATTGGAAAGAGGAATATATAAGTTTCCTAATTACCAGCGGAGATTATGTATAAAAGAAAAACTGGATGAGAAACACATATTTACATTGATTATTATTGCCATATTTAAAATATGTTTTCATACTTGCTTTCGGTACCTCTTTGAAATGGTGAATTTTATACATTTTAATACAGAAAATAATGTTGGGTAGGTTTTCTTTCCCTTCTTTATTATATATCATTGCCTGCAAGATTGACCTAGGATATTGCGCCTTAAATAAAACAGCCTTAATTTCTCATATATTGCAAACCTAAAATATTAGCTTCCCTCATTTCCTATGTTTTTTTTTTTTTTTTACATTTACTTAATTATAAGTGACCTTTATTTCTGCGCTATTGGATTCCTTACTTTTACTTTGTCTAAAAGTCAAAGAGATGCTTAAAATGTCAGAAAAATACTTTCTAAATATTTTTATTTATTTGTTTGCTTGTTTGTTTTACATTTTGTCAGAGGCTAGCTCGACCCACCTTTCCTATCAAAGCAAAAGAAATTTAAAAATTAGAGAATGATTTACTCTCTTGGCCTGATAATGCTAGATGATGGTTTCTAGTCATAAGGGGCTAATGAGAATGAGAGACCTTGTCTTAAAGGAGCTCTACTTTTCCTCAGAAAACAGGCAAATTACTGTTTACAGCTCCAGCACTCTTTTATACTCATTGGTGAATTCAGTTTCATGACCCTCAGATGTATTGGTATTTACTCTTTTAAGCAGCGTACATGTCAATAGAGTGAAACACAGTCAGATGAAACCTAATCTTTCTACGCATCAGTTCCCATGATGCAGAGGTTAGAGAGAAAAGACGAAAGACTATTGGTGTCCAAAGTAGCCAAATTAAGAGCAGTCTCCAAGTAAATTTTCTCAGAGAAGGGAGATGGTAGAAATTGGTACGGTAGAGGCTTTTGGGAAAGCGAGTTTATAGCAGACAGACTTGGGCTAGGGACATCTGGCTAAACATGCACGCCCCTCTCTGTAGTAGGCAGCTGTGTGCTCCTGTGACAGCCCCAATATAATATCATTGCAGCAGAAAACCTAGAGCTGCATCCTGATACTGATAACGTAATAAGGACTTCCAGGTGCAGCAAGAGGCTCTTGTTTCTGCACTGGGGTTTTTACGGTTATAGCTTCCATTTCTTATCAGTCAAGATTTGCTACCTGCTTCTATGTCTTGGACAGAAATCCATCACTAGAGGCAACCTAATAGGGACATTGAAACAAATAGCAGTAACCAGCACATCTACACTCTAGGAGGCAGTGTTCCCAAGGTTAGTTGGGATTTTTGACACTTAACAGTTATTATGATTAAATTTCTTATTTCATACAACAAACATTTTTGCATTTTGTTGTGAACCAATGAAATGTGTGAATGTGATGTTTCATAAAGACCCGCTATGAACATTTTAAATTTATCTTATACTTACATGAATAAAAAGTCCTATATGCCATCATATGTATTAAGAAACCTATTTTAAATTTTTTGACAAAATCTAAAGCTATACCCTTAGTTTCGTTCTCTTATTCTACTATCATGAGTACTAGAGGATTGGGGACTGACAATATTTAGGACAATAAGGTTCATTGGGAAAGTCTCAAGTAGAAGAAGGATGCGAGACATTTCCTTCCTGCTTTCCCTTTAACAGATAAATAGTATGGGAAGGAAGATAGAAAGGACCTTTGGGAAAGAAAACTCCTCAGGGCTGGTGTATGCAAATGTGTTGTAGTTCACATTAGGATATCTTCCTCCAGCAGATTTAATTACCATCTCCTGAAATTAGACATGCTGCCTTCTAAACTCACTGGACTATGCAAGCCACCCTCCCAAACCCCACAAGACTCTCCCTTTCCATATTCAACAGAGCTGGCTAAGTCAAGGAATAGAAATGAAGTCACCATCATGAAAATCATGCCGCAACTTCTAACATTCGGTAGGCATCTAACCAAATTGGTCACTAATTTGTGAAAAAATTAAACTACAAACTTATCATTACATTTTTGTTACACATTCCAGATCACGGGTGCACTTCACAAACGTGCTGATTTTGAACACAAAGAATTACATGTATATACATATTTATATACATACATGAAAAACTGATATAATTAATTTATTTAAACTTTGTTAAAGTATCAAAATAGTTTATAAATACCATTTTTAACAAAAAAATAAGTTTTAAGCAACATATAACCAGATGCTAGGGTTTTGAGATACTCTAAATTCTGGTGACAAAAATTGAATAAATAATTTCAGTTAAAAAGTCTAAGTATGAAAAATAAAATGAGTAATAAGTAAAATAATTTAGTAAATATTGCCTACAAATGTCTTTCAAACTGCATTTTATTTCCTAGATTTGATGATCAAAAAAAAAAAACCCTTGATTTTAGTGGTAAAACAAAAATACAAAAAGAAAACTGATGTGAGAATGAAATCACATTAGTTATATTTAATGTCATTTTAAAAGCTGAGTTGAAATTGAATGTCAAAGAGTCAACGTTTATTATACACATTTGAACTCATTAACGCCTACACAGAGTACTAAAATGCCCCAGAGTGATGCTCAAAGAGTGATGGAGTGATCAGAAAATGATATACATGTTTCCAATAGTCAACAGTCCTGTAACACATCTTCTATATTATCGATTATAAAATACTTGTGGCTACTTTTCCGTTTTTAGTCATAGCATCATCTCTGTTTACGTTAGTGATTTGCATCTCACAATTTGTTCATTATTCTTTCCTCTGAAGCAGAGGGAGAAAAGAGCAAGCAGTTCTGCTTGGCTAGCTACAGTCTGAAAGAAGAAATTATTCATTTCAGAGTTGGATAAGGGGCCAGGGAGTATCTGGACCAAGGCTAGACAGAGAAGGTGAGCAGCTTCTTAACTTCTCCTGTTTGTCCCTATCTTTATGGTGGGAGGGGTTCTTCTTTATTTGAAAAAAAGCAAAATTTCAAGCAGGACTTCAGACACATATTTAAATCTAAGTATGAAAACAAATCCCAAAGCCAAATATAAATAACTTTTGGATTGTCATTATTTTGGATCCTTACTGTGTTCCTTTTTATCCTTAGTGAAGAAATGAAGAGATAAATATGCTGCAATGATCAAAAATATACAGATTTTTTATAATTTATTTTCCTATCCAAGAAAATAAGTGGGCACGTTGCTCATTAACATAGTAATCACTTCCTTCCCAAGATGAGGGCAGATCATCCTCTCCTCATCATACAGATACTGAGCCTCTTCCAGAGTTGTAAGGATTTGTCTTATTTCCAAAGAAAGCCTATTGGTTAAATTAATGTTTCAAACACTTCACTATTTCTTGTTACTCTGAGGCTGTCATTGATTTCCATCATAACCTCAGTTTTTCTGGTTGTGACTAATTTGCTGAGAGAAGCTGTAAAAACCTGAAACTTCCATCTCAGCCCTCAGTTAACACAAATCGCTAAGTATGTCCACTCTGAGCTACATAATGTAATAACTAAATGTGACAAGGTAAGTTAAGAGTAGCACTATGATATATTTGGAAATAGCATAATTCTTTTTTACTAAATTTATTGGGGTAACATTGGTTAATAAAATTATATAGGTTTCAAATGTACAATTCTATAATACATCATCTGTATATTGCGTTGTGTGTGTGTGTGTGTGTGTGTTTTTAAGAAAATAGTACAAAACACCAAGAAAACCAAATTTCATCAGTAGGTCTAATTCAATAGGAAACTTGAACAGAAAATAGAGAGTTAGGAGAAAGTACAATTTTTTAGATTATTAGACCAACACTTTCCGGATCTGGGGATGTTTAGTTTAACTGTGTTTCCATGTCATACGCAGTCATACCTCTTTCCAAGCCTACTTTGTATTACTACATGCATAATAACAATAACAGCTCCCACTAATTTTCACAATAATTAAGATGTCATTGCCCCCAATTTAGAGATAGAAGTTATATAATGAACTTAAGGTCACCCAGCTTGTATGTAACTATGTCAATTCTATCTTTTTCTGAGTTCATCTCTTGTGAATATATCTCATTGTCAAATGGTAAAGCTGGAGGGCTTTATCCAAATTGATCACTAATACAAACTATTTTCAAATCTATAACACAGAAACAAAAATTCCAGAGGGTATAAAACATGACTTTACAACCTAATGTGAATGAGTGGAAGTCATTTTTAATGTTGAAGAAAGTCTCTCTTTAGGTTGCCATCTGTAAAATGTTTATGAATATGCTAAATAATATACTTTCAGGCTATTGTGAAGTTTAAATGAACTAACATGATTCATGTGAACCTCCTTACACAGTGCCACTCTTCCCTTCCTATGAAAACCAGTATTTAAGGCAACATTAATGATAAGAAAATTTGATGAAAAATGCATGAAGACACAAATTGGATTCTCTTAGTAGACCCTCCATGGACACAGGGACATTCTAGAATTAGCAAATAGCAGAAACTGTTTTACTATCGCTGAGTACTCAGCCAATGCTATTTTCATCCCCAAGAGTATTTTGAAGGCAACCCATGAGTTTTGCTCTGTTGACCATTTAATCACACAACACTCACTTAGATAAAGATATTTTGAATCTAAGAATTTTCTGCTGTTTTATAAAATGTTTTCTTTTAGAACTCAAGTCCTATTAGACGATAGGCAGAATAAAGCATTTCTTCAATTTTTCTTCCATTTTAAATTTTGTATATAAGAAATATCTTGAAACTTGCTGAATATTAAAATTGTGAGCTCTGGTTCAAATTGATTAGAAAACAACTGAATTAATACAGAAATGGAAGAAAAGGGAACAGATGGAAATAGGCTTTGCTCATTTATGAATTATCTGTGTGTCCTAAAAACATTTTATCTATTCTCTAGGTCTCAGTTTTCTCAACTTTAAAATGGAAATGGTTTGCTATATAATCCCAACACTTGAATTTCCAAATCCTATAATTATGATAAACAGCATTTCAAACCCAGTGCTCTCAGACGCCTACATGGGACTGTGTGGTTCCTGAATAAAACCTAAGTAGGGAGAGCCAGCAGCAGAATGGTATATATCCAAATTACTTGGACTAAAGTTGAAGCATCTCAGTATTGTGGATTTCTCCAGCCTTTACTTGTTTTTTTCTTTTTTTAGTTGTTTTTTCAACAGTCTGCAAAGTTCGAGTGGAGAAGATATGAGCAATATTTGTTACGTCAGTAAGGAAAGGACACAAAAGTAACTTTGGCTATACCTATATGCTCTAATTATTTTATATAAAGAATAAATTGAAATATGGTTTAACACATTAACATGTGTTCATCTCGAAAGTGAGCATTTGAATTTTTGTTATATTATTTTCAGTATTTGTATTTTTTTCAATAGAAAAGGCAGCAAGATACATTAAACAAAATATTTTCTAAAGAAAGTTAAAATTTTCTGAAATACTTTAACTTAGAAAATTTGAAATCAGATACAAATTTATTTTTCTATCCCTAAATTTGTTAATAAATTGAATGTTTCTTTCCTTGGAAAAAAGGAGAGAAGAATTCAGGTTACAAAGTAGTGTTTGCTACTAAATTAATATTTTGATTTATCATATCAGCCATAATACATACACGTGTCCATAATTCCTCAAATTCTCTATTGCTAATCTCCTTATTGTTAAACAAACTCCATCAAGATTAAAATTACATTAAGATAAATATACTTTAATGTATTTATGCTTGCATTAATTAGACAATTCAGGTTGCAGGGGTATTGATACTCTTAAATTACCCTACCTATTAATCACTTCTTGTAAACACATTTACTTTCATACAAAATGTGCAGGTATATCAGATGTACCTCAATTTTATAAGAAAATGTTTTGAAAAAATTTAACTTGTGTTAAAAGTGATTTTAAAGTTCTAACTATGCAATATAATTTGTTAACTCTGGAAGAAAAATGTTAAATCACAAAGCTAAAGAAAAAATACAGTAGTCAATATGGACATATACCAAGTAACAAAACAGGACATATTTACTGGGAAATTGTCTCACACTACACATGGGCACTGCAAGAACAAATAATATTATTGTATTCTACTGAATATTATAAACAAAAAAGCAAGCCACATTATGCATAACTTTGACTCCTAAAAAAACTCAAAAGGCAAATATAGCAGTAAAAGTTTATACAAATAATCAGTAATATAAAACTTTGAATGAATCCCTAGACGGGAAGTTATAATATATCCAGACCAAAAAAAAAAAATTTAAGTTACAAAGAATACAGAAAAAATAATTTTGAAGGAACTATCAAATCCTGCTTCTGCACGATTGAAAGTAAATCCAGCTTTAACAATAATACAAATAAGAAAAGTGAATAAAAATACTGTTTTCCAGTATAAACTGGTATTTCAACAACTATTATTTGTACATATGTAATAAACAGAATAAATGTGAAGAAAAACATATCAAAAGTTTCCATTTTCATCCTCAAAGACTAGAAAACCCTCATCTTCAAAAGCAGGGAAATGACCCTTCCAAAAATACATTCTTGCTGATAGAATACAGATGATTCTCTTTCATCATCACTGGATTCTCTCTACTGGATACTAAGCTATCATTATCTTCAAACAATAAATTATTCTTCATAAAGTTGGAGGCATTGCTAATTCCACATTGTTAAGAGATTACTACTACCTCTTGATGTTCAGCATTCCATGAAGTCTGAACTCACTCACACACTTGTCAAAGAGGGCCACTTCCTTCCTCCTGTCAGGGTCACTTTAAAAGCCCAGGCTTTAACCCACCTGTTCTACTCCTTCTTCCTAAATCTTTTAAATCACATACAGAGAGACTCACATCTGAAGCTTACAACTGGCCTTAGCCTGTCCAGAATTACAGCTAAATAAGTGTATCTTCCAAACACTTAGCACTAATAAAGCTGAGATTTTGAAAAGTTCAATAGGTTGCCTGGACCTCTCTTTGTCTATTAACAATTTCGTTCCTCCCTCATTCATCCACCATTTGCATGGACACAAATATAAATTTTATTTGAGATTCTTCTGGTACAATATTTCTTCTTATAATTAGATATGATGGCCTTTCATGAAATTCATACAACATAGTACTCTATATTATGTTTTCTCATGTCCAAAAGTTGTATATGGCACAAATAGGACACATTAAAAGAGGAGTCCACCTCTTTTTTTTTTTTTTAACTTTGGGGTATATAATAAATATCAAAAGGACTTTAGTCATATTTGCCATCTATGAAAGGCAAAAATTAGCGTTTTTCCTAACATCATAATTTATTTGTTAAAATTGATTATTTCATAGTTAGTATGTTTTGTGCTCTATAAAATTTAATTTTCCCAGTTTGTGAAACAACCTGAGAATCTAGTCTGCATCTGATCTGTGGAATAGTCATTCTTGGAGAAGAGTAGAATCATCTTTTTCAGGATTAGCAAGCTTTTTTCATAAAGAGCCAAATGGTAAATATTTTAGGCTTTGTAGGCCATATGGTCCCTTGCCATAGATAATATGTAAACAAATGAGCCTAGTTGTGTTCCAATAAAACTTTATTTATGAACACTGAAATTTGAATTTCATATAATTTCATGTCAAATTTTTATTCATTGTTTAAAAATGTGTAAATTAATCCTCATTAATCCGTAGCAACAAAAGAGTTGATTCATATATCTATATTTACCAATTGTTGTTTATATATTTTTATTTTAATGGCCACTAAATTCTCCAAGTTTCTTTAATGTTTAATTTTATGAAATGTGATTTTGGCCACTTTGGAGATTATTTTGTTGTTGTTGTTATTGTATTATTATATTTACCAGCTTCTTACTTTTCTCATTTTCTAGAATCCTTATTATTTATTCAGTTTTCAGTGGGCAAAATGCCACTCAACAACCTTGTTTCTAATTTATTTTACTAGATCATTAATATATAGCAATGTTTTCATTAATTTTGAGTTATGGTTTAGGAAAACCAATAAATATAAAATTAAATATGAAGGGAAAAAACAAAATTCTACCTATAAACAAGTGAGTTGCCATTTAAAAAAAGAAGGCAACAATGGGTGAAAATTCCAGTCTTGGCTATATTTCTGGGTGATATTCTCCCACTGCTAGGAAGTTGTAGCATGACTGTTGTCCTATAATCCACTCTTTGCAAATGGTAGACTTATGGATTGGAGTTTCTATCAACATTTCCTTAACCTTTCTAGGTGTATTTTTTCATTTATACTGTGCATAAGTATTTCTTAGAGTTAACAGTAATTAAATAATTTAAGATATTATTTTAATGAGTTGTGTATACTGTTAAATAGGAACAGTGGAGTGATGTGAACTTCCATAACACAAGCACTGGATACAGGGTATTTTCCATTACAGTCTTTTAAAGGAAAAATAGTGCATTGCTTATATTATCAGATACAGCATATATAAGAAAGTAAGAGAAACAAGAAATCTCAGAAGTCACAGAGACTGAAAGGTCATTCTAAATACAGCGTTTTTCCATGGTGTAACATCAGTTTCTCCGACTCTCTAGTGTGTCTAGAATTCCCCCCTACCAAAGTGCAAGGGCTTGTCCTCCCTTAGTTTTCTGTCATTCAAGTGGCACAGCTGCTCCCTGTCTGCATTCTTACTCCTTCTTCTGCCACAACCAGATCTTCTCCCTCTATCCTCCTCTCTGCTCCTATTCATGGGATCTGCTGCCTCAACTAATGCAAAGTTTTTGCTTACCCTCTCATCTCTATTGGTCTCTTTGTTTGGGGAGAAATCTATTATTAATCCATTTATTTGAAAATATTTTTGAGTACCTAAAATGTGGCAGGCAGGCTCTCCTCTAGGCACTGAGCACACAGTATTAACAAAACTATAGCTTACTAGTGGGGGCAATAAACAAAATAGATAAATACAAAATAAATAATATGTAAGTAAAATTTGTTATGGGAAAAAGGAAAGTCAATAAGGGAGATAGGAAATTCTAGAGTAAGAAGACTGTAATTTTAGAAAGAGTCATCAGGAAAGTGACATTTGAGCAAAGATTTGATAGAGATGATGGAGTGAGATATGAGGCTAAGGAAAAGAAGATCCAGCCAGTGGGAACACAAGTGCTAAGGCCCCAAGGCAGGGTTGGTTGAGCTTGGAATGTTGAAAGAACAAGGAAGTCAAGTTGGAGTGAGTGGTGAACTAACAAACAGGTCAGAGAGCCAAGGAGATGCCAACCTGTGTAGGGCACTGCCAAACACTTGGATTTTCCTTTTGAGACATGAGAAGTCTTGAAAGGTTTTGAGCCAAAGTGAAATATGATCAGATTTACATATTTAAAGAATCACTCTGGCTACTCTTTTGAGAAAACACTATGGTGAGAAACAGGGGGTAAAAGAGCAAAGGTTGGAAGAACATAAACAAAAATAAATAAATAAATAAGTTAGAAAGCAACTCCAATCCCCCAGATAAAAGAGCATAATGGAGAAGTGACAGCTATGATTTAGGAATATATCTTTAAGGTAAAGTCAATGTGACTTGTTCATGAATTTGATGTGGAGAATGGAATAAAAGAAATAATAAGAAAATGGCTCAGTATGCTGATATGAAAAACTTAGAAGGATGAAGTTGCAACTTATTGACATGATCAGGAATTTGCTTTCAGAGGCTTATTAGATATCTAAATGAAGATGTCAAAGAGGAGGCAGGATATCTGAATCTGGATCTCAAGAGAAAGATCTGACTTAGAGATATAAATTTGAGAGCTTCTGGATATCAAATGATATTTAAAGCTACAATACTTGATGAGAGCTCCAAGATGTGAGCATATTTAGGCGAGAAAAGAGGTCCAAGCATTTAGCTCGAGAGCTATTGCATTTAGAGGTCAGAAAGATAAGAAAGACCAGAACAGGAGACTGAGAAGAAGAAGTATATAGAGTTGAAAGAGTTAAAGGCAAGAATATCTTCTGAAAACTTAGCAAAACAAATGTTTCGATGAAGAAAGAATTGTTTCAAATGTCGCTGACCATAAATGTAATGATAAAAGCTTAGACATGACCACTGAATCAGCAACATTGGTCTTTGGTGATTTTCATAAAGACAATTTGAAAAGTTTGACCGAACTGGAATCGAGAGAGAATAATAGGAGAAGAATTAGACAGAGCAAATATGGACAGTGATTGAGATTTTCTGTAAAGGAGAATAGAGAAGTTAAGTAGTAGCTACAGTGGAATATGGGGTCTGGAGAAGGGACTTTTAGGTTGAAAAATACAGAAGCATATTTGTGCACTACCAGGAACAACCCAGTAGGGAGAGGAGATTAAAGGTACAGATTAAAGATACACCCCACTTCCCCTGTCTTAGGCCCACCTCCCCCCTCACCCCTGTGCTGGCCCTACCTGTTAGTAAATAAGAGAGGATGGAATTCTGTACATTCAATTAGTGAAAATGTCACCCATGACCAACAAAAGAATGATGCAAGAAAGAAGCAGATGCAGGCGAGTACGTAAATTGCTGGTAGAATTGTGTAGAAGACATTTTCTGTGTGTTTTATGTTCTTCGTGAAATGAAAAGCAACTGAGAGTGGAAATTGGAGACTGAGGCAAGTGAAGAAGATATAAAAGAGTTGAGAAAAGCAAGTGAGTAAGGGGACTGGGTAAGTGATCAATAGCTCAGCTACATAAAGGCCCACCAGAGACTGGCAGTCATACATTTAAATGAGATCCATCAACGTGGTTGAATGTTCTCTAGTTAGTATGATGGTGCATGTTAAGCTGGAGTTGGCTTTAACTAGATGATTTTGATAGAATAAGAGAAGGAGAGGGAGAACTTGAGCATGTATGTGAGGGATGAATTATAATGGTAGAACACAGGCTTCACACTGGATAAAGAAAGACAAGGTACATGAAGTGATGAGCGGCAGTAAAAAAGTGGTAGGTCAATGAGGTCTAGGTAAGGTCCAAATTTTGTAGGAATTTGGACATAAAGCAAATGCATCACAAAGATGAAAGATCATGGTCCAAGTGTGGATGCTTGAACTGAGATGATGGAGGGGTTGCCCCTATCAATAACAATAAGGGACCATTGAAGGAGTGAATGACTAAGGGTGAGTGGAGAAAACTGTCATTGTAAAAGAGGATGGTAACAAAGTGAGAGGCCAGGATATTAGGAAAATCATATTCATAGGTATTAAAGTTGAATTTGAGATAGAAGTAACATTGAAGAGAATACAAAGGCAGGAACTAAAATCTTCAAGGAATACTCTGGGATAAGTCCAAGTCTTGTCAGGATGAAGCTATACAATTTGGAGATACTTCTTTTAGAAAATGAATAAAAATTACAAGTAAACACCACAAAACCTAGAAAAAAAAAACCCTTACTATTAATAGTGTTAATGAAAGGTCTGATACACTTCTATAACACCTTTTTAACTACATTATTTGTCCATTATTCACCTGAATTCTCTTTACTTATCTTTTCATATGACAGTGATTTTATAATATTTTCTATAGAGGAAATAGCAAAAATAATTATGTCTTTTCTCAAGTATGGTTGATGAAAATTTGGGGGTTTTATTATTAATTGTTTGTTTTAATTATTGAAACTTTTTTCAATTTCCATAATTTCTTTATTTCTTTATACTATAACTAAAACTCCTTCCAGTTTCCTATTCAGAAGCTCTTGCTCAGGGGCTTGAACTCTGAACACTGCTGTCCTTGTAGCTCACTTGGCAAGGCTCCCAATCAGCCACACAGCATTCATATTATTCTCATAGGGTGTGTGTAGTAGAAAATTGTCTTGATGTGGGTTGGCCAGGACCCACTCCAGCACACAGAGAAAGATCCTAAGGCATGCAGCACTCAGGGCCTCCGATACACAGTTGGCACTGCTGCTTCCTTTCCTTTGTCCTGGAGAAGAAAGCCTTGAAAGGGACACATAATGTGTGTCTGAACTCTGAAGCACTGATTCCTATGGCTTCATTTTGACTCCTGCCAAGGGAAATGTAAAGACCAAGGAGGAAAATGGACTTACCCTACACACACAGTGCTTTTGGTTCTTTCTATGGTAGCTAAGGATGGACAATCAACCTGGCATGCAATGTGGTACTTGGATGAGCTTAGCGGGTCAGGTTCTGTCTAGTCTAGAAAGTTATGGCATGGGTGCCTTTAGTATCTCCAGAGCTTTCTTCAGGAGAGACTCGATTTTCTCCTCTAGTGTTCAGAATCTTCAGGGTAAAACCGAATCTGGGAAGTAACAGAGTGTATCCTGAATTTCCAGCTGGCTGGGAGTGAGAGGGATCGAGTAACACCTCAGATTGCTCCTGGTGCCCATAGGCTATACTTAGCTCTGCCTTTTGCATTCAAATTCCACCTATGAATATCTGATGGTATTAGCCTGGTACCATTTACTGAGGTTAAACTGGGAAAAAGAGATGAATGTTAGAGCAAACTGCTTTTTAGTTGAGTATAAGAAAGAACATGGTGGCACACAGAGCTAACATAGACTAGGCTGCACTGCTAAATAGTGAGTTTATATTACTGAAAATATTTTAGCAAAGATTGTAGTATCACTGGGAAGAAATGATATAGATTCACCCATAAAATATGGAGGTTGGAGAAAATGTTTTCTAAGTTGCTTATAACTATAAATTTTCTTATTCTTTTAGCCTTCTTTGAACTTTTACAGTCTCTTCCTTTTAATATCGGTTTCAAATAAGTTAGTAGTATACGTCTCCAACCAGAAATTAAGCTTCTGGGGAATAGGTGCCATATATCATTTTCTTGTATCCTCAGAATCTTGAGCACAAAGTAGGAACTAAGTATGATTGGCTGATTGATGGTTTGGTAGATTGATACTGTCAGTGGGGTTTCCTAATATAGAAATTATTATGACCTTTTCTTTATATAATTCCATAATTTATAATAATAAAGCAAATAGCGTAAAATGTTAAGAAATGGGTGAACCTAATTCTAAGGTTATGCAGGTTGTTGTACTATTTCTGCTTTTTTAAATAAAGAAGTTTTAAAGATAAATAAAACTCACAATTTTAAACAGTTGATAACAATAAGAGTGTCTGACAATAGGGGTTTGGTTAAGTCAATGGTTATGACTGAAAGTCATGCTGAAAAGCAATGCATAACTAATAACATGAAGAAATGTTCAGAAACTATAGCTTTAAAAAGAAAAAACATTGTATCACTTTCATGGAACCAAAATCTCTGCATCCTCGCCACTTGAAAATATCCACGTGGCTTTTTTCTGTTCCTTTTTTCTTTCATTGTTATATCAAAACAGCATAAAGAAATTCTATGCTCACCTTTTTCTTCATGTTGGTCTTCTGAGGTCCCAGAATCATTTTCTTCCAATTAAAAAAAAAGAAGGCCCAAAACAACATTTCTTATTCCCTCCAGCAAACTTGCTTCCTTTATAGCTCCTTATTGGGTGCTTAAAATTAAAACTGTTCAAATATCACAATGTGTGACAAAAGGGTAGATGCAGAAATCTGGGTAATACCTGATCAACATTCAGTGACCTTCCATGTGTCTCTCTTTTGCTATCTTGTTTACATAGTCAACTCCATGAAAATAGTTGCCGTGGACAAATAGAGCTGAGTAATGGAAACAACTTAAATCTGCTTCTTTGTGAATCTGTTTGACAATTCTCGACTGTTATTAAACAACAATAACAATAACAAGCTTCTATTCTGATCTTTTCTCTACCCACTGATACTTCACTATATACTGAGGGGAGCTGCCCTGACATACCTCTAAAATATGTGGCTTTGAGTAGCAAGTGGCATAGAAACTGATATTGAAAGCAAGAAGGTAAAGCTCCATGTCACCGAGTAGCAAGACATTTGGGAGAGTTATTGCCTGTGATGACACAGGAAGCAGGATTGGAAAAAACTGAGGGTTTCTAGATCCCAAGCATTAACAGATGGGACTAAAGAGTAATCTTTGAGAGCAAAGGTGCATAAAACGTTTCACCTTGGAAAAATGACTTAAGGCAACAAATACATGAAAAGCGTGCCCTCCACAGTTATTGCAAGAAGCCCCAGGGCTGAAACAGGAAGAGAGAGCAAGAGCCAGAGCAAGAATAAGGGAGCCAGAAGAGTAAGAGAGGCAAGAGAATAAGAAAGCAAAGAAATTAAGTAACTTTAGAATTATTCTTGAAATATCCTTTTGATGTGATTAATGGCATATGGAACTTACTGGAAGCACATAGGTCAGAAAACTACTAAGTTTTTAACAGCTTTATTGAGATATAATTCATATTCTATAAAATTTACTCATTTAGTTGTGTATAATACAAAGACTTTTAGTATATTCACAGAGTTGTACAATTATCAACACAATTGATTTTGGACACTTTACTCACCCCAGAAGGAAACTCCATATTCATTGGTAGCTACTCACCTTTTCCCCCTAATTGCCCCCTCACCCCAACTCTGGCCCAGGCAACCACTGATCTATTTAAAGTCTCTATAGGTTTGTCTGTTCTGGAAATTTCACGTGCATGGGATCATACAATATGTGGTCTTCTGTGTCTGGCTTCATTCGTGTAACATGTTTTCAAGTTTCATCCACATTGTAGCATTGTTCTTTATGTATCATTCTTTTTAATGGCTAATAACATTTCATTGTATGGTTATATCACCTTGTATGGCTATACACATTTTGCTTACCCATTCATAAGTTGATAGACCTTTGGGTTTTTCCTACGTTTTACCTATTGTGTATAATACTGCTATGAAGATTCATATAGAAGTTTTTGTGTATACATATGTTTTCAATTTTGTTGGTTATATACCTAGAAGTGGAATAGCTGGGTCATATGGTAATTCTATGTTTAACTCTGAGTAACTACCAGACTGTTTTCAAAAGTGGGTGCACCATCTTGCATTCCCACCAGCAATGTATAAGAGTTCTGATATCTATATATCTTCTGCAACACTTGTTATTATCCATATTTTTATTATAACAATCCTAGTAGCTGTGAAATGGTATCTCATTTTGGTTTTGATTTATATTTGCCTAATGACTATATTGAATATCTTTTCATATATACCTTCTTTGAAAAAAAATGTCTATTCAAATCCTTTGCCCATATTTAAGTGGGCTATCTTTTTATTGTTGAATTGTAAGAGTTCTTTATATATTCTAAGTATTAGACCCTTATTATATATGCAATTTACAAATATTTCTTCTATTCTGTAGATTGCCTTTTCACTTTCATGATAATGTCCTTTGAAGTACAAAAGTTTTTAACTTTGATCAAGTTCAGTTTATCTGTTTTTTATTTTGTTGCTATGCTTTTTGGCATCATATCTAAGAAAAAAATTTCAGTCTATGATAATATCCTACCCTAAACACCTCAAATAAATTTTAATAGTTATAGAGAGCTATACCTAGTCCACATAAGAATTATTAAGTTCTGTTTTAACAAATCAGAGATACAATACAATACAAAAATTATTCTGAAATGAGTGAAGTAATGAATCTGCAGATAAAAAGAGCACACTTTTATTCAGAAAAGAAAATATAGATCAGTCATTGAGACATATCCTGGTATAGTTTTTGAATTTCAATTAAATTATAAGGCCCATGAACATTTTCTCCCAATATCCAAGCAAAAAAAAAAAAAAAAAGGAATTCGGCTACAAAGGAGAAAATTTTTTTTAGTTTCAGAGTTCTCCAACAAGCAATGGCAGCAGAATGGAAGAATGTCAATGAAACTCTGTAGAAAAAAAGTGTGACTATAGAATATTATGTGTAGTCAACTTGTAATTGAAGTTTGAGAGCTGCATTGAAATTAAAAAATAATCTCTGTAATGTCACCTATGTCACCAGAAAACCATTCATAAATGTATAAACACGTGTGGAAATATTTACACATAATTATTTCTAATTATTCTATATGTTTTTCAGTATGAGCTATAGATTATTTGAAGGAAAGAATATTTCTCTTTTGTTCTTCATAGAATTAGGCCATAAGATACTGTGTTGATTGGCTGTAAATATAATACCTCTGTACCCAGCCTCTCCTCCTTTTGAATCTTGGAAAGTTGATTTCTCTAATGTAGTTATTCTCAAACTTTAGAGCTCATCATAATTACCTGAAAGGCTTGGTAACACAGATTGCTGGGCCTCACCCCCAGAGATCCTAATTCAGCTGGTATGGGATGGGATCGACAAGTTTGCACTTCCAACAATTTCCAAGTGATGTCAAGAGCCACTGCTCTAATACAGCAGTCTCCAACTTAGCTGATCATTGAAATCACTTGGAGAGATTATGACCAATGCCTGGATCTTATCCCTAGACTTTCAATTCAATCTATCGGAGAGGATTAAGCACTCAAATCATGCTAATGTGCATCCAAGATTGAAAACTACCACTCTAGCGCCTAAGTAGATCTTCCCTTTTCCTTTATTGCCCTGTGTCTTCTCTTGCATCAAGATATGGATATGTACACATATCTTTATTCGAATATAATGATTAAGGCAGAAACTTTGTCAGTATTGTTTCATTTTCCAGCATCCTTAATAGTTATCAACAATGGCTGCTCCAAGATGTTTTCTGAATGAAGGAAGAAATAAAAGAAAGAGTTGGAACAAATCATATGAAGAAATTATAATATAGTGTCTTGATGGAAATTCCTTCCCACATCCTTCCATAAACCCTAGCTTTATGGATGGGACAGTTCTGACTCCCTTGTCTTAATTACCTTAATCTGTGTGACCTAGTCTCCTAGACATCTCAGAGTTTTGAACTGGGATTTGGTAATATTCATTGATGGCTAAGTTCTACAGGAGTACATAGGTAGAAATGGGGGCCAGAGGTCCTGTCCCACAGTCTGGAGGGGCTTTTTTTCCTAAACTTCTCATGATTGCAAACAATAATGCTTATTTCTTGAATAACTGAACTCTTATGTAAAGTCTGTCATATGGAGCTTTCTCTCTGCTATTTCATAGAAACTACTCATCAATTTCAGCAAGGTCCTCTCTCTATCATACGTGGTGGTTACTTTTATGGCTTCATCTCATTCAATTTCTCAACAGATTATCATTTGATGTGCTTTCAACTCTTGGCTTAGATCATATCCCGCTCCCTGCTGTCCTTCTACTTCCATGTTCTTTTACCAGTTCTTCCCTTCTGCTCAACCTCCAAATGTTGCAAGATCCCTTGATTCTTTCCTGAAGCGGCTCTTCATTTTGGTTCTTCCTATTATGTCATGTATGTATATAACTTATAGTATACAATTCATAGCTAAAAATTCTCTCTATTGTGAAGTCGCATTCTGAATTACCAATAATTTTACTTATTCAAAATACATGGAGACAGGGAAGATTTCTCATTCAGAATTTTCCAGAATTTCATGATGGATTGAGTTGAAAATAGGATAACTCAATAATTTCTTAGAACTTCCATTTCACTTGTAGAAGCCTCCTCTGGGGAAGGTTCTTTTTGGTCTTGCATGCACAGCTAATTAAAATTCTTACTGGGTTTAAGATCAAAGAATCCTGTCCCATTGCATTCACACATTCTTCCTTCTTCTTTCAATGTCTTCCAAGATCTATTTTAAACTGGAAGTGTTGAATACTTTTCAGCAGCCCTTTGACCTGTTCACATTAAATCAAAAGGGAGAAAGAGATCTCAGCCATTCGCCTAACAGCCAATCAGGATAGGGTTTGGACAAGTTTTTCCATGTCTAATCCCCTACTAGAAAAGTGGTTATTTCTAAATGCTTTCCTGCCAGTCGGTCCACATAGTTGATTGCTAATCCTGATCCATATTACTCGGTAATTTTGAAATGAGACTCTTTGAGGTTAAGAGGAAAGGTATGCAGAGGTTGAAAGTCCCAGAGAACTTTTACAAACCTTAGGAGATTGATACAAGAAGTTTGCAATGAGCTGGAAAGGAGTAGAGAGAACTAATATAGCTCTGGATCTTTTCCATTTCCCACCCAGTCTGCTTGGCAGCTCACATGATACCTTGACTTTTCCAAATATTGGGAAGAAAAAGGAGCCAAGCTTTTATGCAAGAATGAAAAGGCCTGAAGCACTTCAATTTCCGGGTGGTTAAACAAAAGAGGACACACACCAAGAAAAGTCACTTTAAGTGCATGCAGAAGAGATGGGCAAACCATATAGGCAGTTAATCAGAAAAAAAAAAATGCACTCATTATTAAGGTATAGTAGAATCGCCATATAGGTATGTTTTCATAAATTTCTTGGGCTTCTTTCATTAATGTGATAATGCTATAATGTCCACAGTTCCTCAAAAATTTAACTGGAACATGGAGTTAAAATATGAAAAGGACAAAAGTCCCAGAGAACTTGAACAAACTTTAGGAGATTGATACAGAAGTTCACAACGAGCTGGAAAGAAATGAATAAAACTAATATAGCACTGTACCTTTTCCAGGTGATATTAATCATAAAACACAATTATTGTACAAGTTAAGGTATTACTACAAATATGGCATATATACTGACCGGATGTTACAGTTATTAATGCTAAAGGGTCCCGATTTTGTAGTTAGTACTTCTGAAACCCAAAGAAATTAATTGATTGGTTTTTTTCCTCAGGTAAACACTCCCCAGAGAGCAGCGACCAAGAGCAGACCTGCCCAAAGAGGGTAAATCTTCAATTAGAAGTTACCATAAAACTATCTGTCAAAAAAGTAAGTCAGAGTGGGAAGCATGGAAAAGAGTTACAAATTGATTTCAGACACCTCTTCTATTAGGCCATAATGGAAATAATTACTGAACTTATTGAAAAATTTCTACCAGGTTGTGACTCTTCTAATCCTCTGATCTCCCAAGGAAAAAGCTGAGGGAATGCCCACGAATAGAACATTCAAATGTCTTCTATCTTACTTGTGCCGTGTAAGATCATCTCATGGAAGGTGAGCATGGAGAGATGTAACTTCAGGGGGAACTGCAATGGCTATCTACCTCATGTTTTTGGATACCTGAAAATTCTTAACCTGAGGACATTTTATTGGGCTATTAGATATAATCCCCCTTTGGAAATCTTAAATTTACCATTTTTAGTAATATCTGAGGAATCATGCTGAACAAAGAGAGGTTCCAGAACACTGGAGGCAGACAAGTGTGCCAATTTTATGTAATAAAGAACAAGAAGATGAATTTTAGGGTTCTAAACTGGTATATTTGCTTCAGGTAACTGAAAAATTATACAAACGGTCCTCAATTCAAGATGGTTGGACTTACAATTGTTTTTTACTTCACAGTGGTGCAAAAGCCATATGAATTCAGTAGAAACTGTACTTTGAATTTTGAATTTGGGTCTTTTCCCAGACAAGCAATATGTGGTACAATACTTTCCTGTGATGCTGGGCAGCAGCAGTGAGATGATTTTACCCAACTGTAGGCTAATGTAAGTGTTCTGAGCACATTTTAAGTGGGCTGATCTAAGCTATGATGTTTGGTAGAGTGGGTGTATTAAATGTATTTTCAACTTATAATGAGTTTATTGGGATGTAACCCCATTGTTAAGTCGAGGAGCATCTGCAATGGAATAATCATTTTATTGATAGCTTGATCACACTCAAAAGGAGTAAAAGAATAAAGAATGCATCCAACCAAATGGATTCACTTAAATTTTGGTGGGGTCACTAGGTATGTAGATTAGGAGAACATAAGCAGTATGGTTTCTGCTGTGTTTGACTTGGTAGAGAAGTGAGGGCTGAATGAAAACATTATTAGACATGTTTGTAGTTGTTGAAACAACAATGACCCAGAGGGTATTGACAAATCAACTGATGTTAGCTTGGAGAAAAATCTCAGAAGACCAAACTGGTGGGGATAACTGACATGCTAGATGACAGAATCTATATCCGAAATGATTTCCAGGCCTAGAATGAAGAACTAAAAACAAATAAATAAAGTTTATTAGAAATAAAGGCAAGAAAAATGTGAAATTCTGAATTCAGATTTCTGCAAATAATTACATAATTCCAGTGTAAATAACATCTAGCTTAGAAGTGATCTTTGAGATAAAGGCCTGAGGATGAGTTTTAATTGCTTTAAAAAGAAAAATAGAGTCAGACTTAAGCTTCATTAGCAGAACCATGGAGTCTCCATCAAGGCAAGTGACAGGAAATACTGCTAATTCCCCAGGACCCTTCTGTCTCACTTTACATATGCGTCAGAAAGGCCATTGGCCAACTTGTCCTGCAGTCCCTCTCCCCCACACTCCTTTGTTTGTCATACTTTGCCATGAATCTCAGTTTTCTCTCCCTGTTGTTATTTTTCCTAGATGATAGTCAAATAGGTTTTGCTCACATTTAACATAGTCTCTCTCACATTTCATCTGTTAAAAACATAGCAACATACTCGTTTTTAGAGATGTAACTCAAATCCTGCCTTCTCTTCATGACTCTTCTTTCCTCACCAGTGGAAATGATCTTGCCATCCTCTGTGCACTTATGGATTTAACAGCATATGGTCCTTATGACTCTTATCAGCCTTATTGGATAGTGTCATGTTGTTTGTTACATTTCATGGCACCCTAAACAATTTCAAAGGCAACTTAGAATATAAATTATAATTTAACATATAATTTGCATTTGTAGTATATTTGTATTATGAGGAAGAAAGGAGGGATGGAGGGAAGAAGGATGGTAGTAGATAGAATGGGTACACCATCCTAACTATCAACTATTAGGGAGGAAGAACTGAGGTCTGTCATGTAAAATGTTACACTGTATATTATAATGGTTTGTCAATTATAGAGCGCTACATCAATGTGAAAAGTTAAATCCCACATACCTTGAGATAATCAAGTTTTGTATTTGTAGACTGCCATTTTTTGTCTTTATGGATCAGCCTCTTAAAATAAAAAAACAACACCATTTTTGTCAAGGCCCCACCACCCCACATATCATCAAGTATCTAAGATAATGCTCACAAAGAAAATGTATTCATAGCCCAACATCTCAACACATAGGGTAGGAAAACTAGATGCAGAGAAAACTGTATTTCTAAGCTCAGTAATAATTTATTAAAAGTCAGGGGGTTATATAAGTATTTTCCCCTGAGGCATATGTAGACAAAACTAGAGGAAAATGCAAGTATAAAATATATTACATTTGAAACCAGTAAGGGCTAGTTCAAAAACTTTTAAAGAGATGCTGGCGGAACATTTAAAACTTGTAAGCAAGTCTGCCTCAAGAGAAAATAGTGCTCAGCTATACTCCCTGAAAATGAAAAAAAAAAAGTGGTTCAGAAGAAAAATTAATTCTACAAAAAGGATTTTACATTAATAAACCTAATTTTTTTTTTGGAAGCAAATTTTTTCTAGAAGTTTTTTATTAGTTATTATTATTTCTATTGATTTTTTTTTTTCCTAATCTCTACTTTTAGCTGAGACCTCAAATTTGCCAACCTTGGTAAATTTGGAGAGTATGGCTAATGACCAAATATTCTATCAAGCACATCCCCCTGGAGGCCCAAGTTTCTAATGAGAAAGTCTTGGGTACCTATGATAGGCTTATATATAGAAAGACAAGTTTCAACTCCCAAAGATTCTGGCCCTAAACTGTTATCACTATACAGATAGCATAGTAGCTAAAGGCAGAGATTCTGCCCCATGCCTGTTCATAGAGGAATAAAGAAGTAAATCTTCAGAGTTTCTTATATAATCCTTGTATTTGGACATAAATACATCAAAGGTTTGGAAGAGATCATGATAAGCCATAAGAACAAAAAAACTCAGATTTGCTATGACACCACCCCAAACCAAAGATATGAAGGGTACTTTCATTTCAAATTCAGGGTCATTTGACACAGGCTGTTGGTGAAATGTGCCCAAGTATTCAAAACCAAGATGGTTTTGCTTAAATGGTGAAGGGCGTCAGCCTGTGAAAACTACATCAGTTAAAAGAAAAACTCATTTAACTTGCAGCAAATCCAACCCATTAAGTTCCCCTGTAAAGCGGGTTTATAGAGCATATGAAACTTGCTGGCTTTGGGGGATATTGCAAAGACAGATTTGTTGATGGAGAGTATTATGCACTTTTTCCTATTTCTTACTTTAAATTTATTATTTTCTCTTTTTAAAATATTTTTTTCAGAGAGTAAAGTTTGGATCAAGCCAAAACCGTAATCTGTATATTTTATTTTTGAACATATTATAAGTAGACATGGAAAATAAATATTGAAGCACTTGTCTCTTTTAACTAATCCATAACAAAAATAAATAAATAAACTTTTCAAGACACATCAATTACAGGATGTACAAAAATTCTGCAAATGCATGAAAGTTTTATTTTTAAACAGCATTTACATTATTTTTTAAAAGATATGTTCAATATATTTTTCTTCAGCATCCAGACAACTTTTTAGATGAATTACTTCTAAAATTAAAGCAGTGATCTTATTGTTAATCCGAAACAAAATTACAATAAGTACACCACAGATTGTCCAAATATTCTAGAAACATGAAAGAAATAGTATATTCACTGTACTTTTTCAGACTAAAGATCAGACATACTGCTTTAAATTTAGAGTTACTTTACCTTAAAAGGTGTCTAGATTTTGAGGGAAAATATATTAAGTATATTATTTGAAAATGTAACTAATAAACTATTTGAAATAAATTTATCCTCTGTTGCCAGATTTTTCAGACAGCCTGTATATTATTTTGGCTCAAATAGCCGAGCATTTTAAATACTAATGAATGGCATATGGGTTGCAAAATTACTGCCCAATAAAAACTAAAGATATAAGCGTATATATTGATCTACAGAAAGAGGCTGATTAAGGCAAGGAACAGCACATGGAATCTCTCTGAACCCTCAAAAGAGAAAAAAAAACTTGAACAAAAGTTAAAGATTGACATTCCTGTTGGGAACCAAGTTTTTAACGAGCACATGGTTACTAAATTTCCGGGATGCTCAACAATCAATCACATAGGTATTGATGGTTAGTGGTGTCTGTGGTCAATTATTTGTTCATTTAATCCACATACATTATCTGAGTACCTACCCTAAGGCAGACATTATAATCTCTGGGAAACTTTTGTGTTTAGGCACAAAGTTCCTGACAGACACAAGCCTTGCAAAAATATAGCTCAATTCACTGCGCAAATGCCTCTTCTCTGAATACTCCAGGGAAGTGTGCCCAAAGGTACCATTCATATGGCACACCCCAATAAAGAAGCCTTTGTTCCTCTGTGAAACACAGCCCCTGAGTCTTTGGAGGGCACCTTCTGGGGCAGCTTCAGCTGTTTGCTGGCCTGGGACTATTCTTAGGATGCAAGAAAATGATGCTATTTTGTTGCCTCTGGCCAAGAAGTGAGCCTTAAGCACAGCCAGTACACTCTTAAATTCAAACTCGCATTACAAAGCTACCAAGAATAAATGCACATCCAATTCTAATCTCTGATTAACTATATTACATAAATCTGGACTATTTTATCTGATTATATTATAAATAAGCAATATTAAAACTTTCTAATTACCAAATATCAGCTTAATCAGTTTAAGATGATTGCTACTACAACTCATACCAAGTTACCCCAACCCAATTCATTTTTTCAGGGACCAGATGTCTCTCTTTTACCAGACATTCAAACTGACATTTAAATATAAGCACATATTTATCTAGAGTTTTGCTAACTTAGAGTCACGCCCCACTGAAATTTCTCCTTCAATATTTTCCCAGAATGTTATTTCAAATGTCTCTCCCTTGCTCAAGCAAAATCTAACCAAGACACTCCATTAGCATTCGTCCACTTTGTCAGGCTGTCAGTGCTTATGCTCTTCTAAATTTTATAGAAACCCTTGTTACTATAATATTAGTTCGTAAATACAAAAAAATGATGTATAAAAGAAGTAACAATCTGATAATTAAGCGTCCGAACAACGAAAAGGCTTAACGTAACAGAGAATACCAACCACAGAATCGTGACAAATGTAAAACACATATAGTGCTTCTGTGTCCTTTCCTCCAAAGTTTATTTTAAATATTACTGCCAGATTAATTTCTCTAATCTACTAGTTAAAATATAGGTTTAGCCTTGTTAACAAGCACCCAAAATAATGGTTCATGTGTTTACTCCATGACATTTCTAGAGGCTCAGGTTCCGACTGCCTTGATTTTCTGTTCTTTCAAAAGTACTGCCTTTATCTACACGACCTTCTCTACCAAGCTCACATTTCATCCACTAGAAAGGAAGGAAGGGGAAGGAGAGAGAATGTCCAGTAAGGGAAAAGCACGGGTGTGGCTTATATCATTTCTATTCACATCCCCCTAGCCAGAACTTAGTCATAAGGACACACCTAGTTACCAGAGAGGCTGGGAATAAAGTCTGCATTTTGTTCAGCCAGCTGTACCCAGCTATGGGAGATGAAGTTCTATCACTATGGTAGATAAAAGAATGGATACTAGGGATACCAAAATGGTTCGTCATATGTTTTTACTCAAAATTTTACATCAAATATTTATATTCCTATAAATATAGTACATTATGGACTATTTAGCTTGTATTGCAGGGCATTATTGAGCAGACTCTACTCAATCACTCTTTCATTATCAGCTCAGGCTTTCAGAAGCCTCTGGATTTAACCAATCTACCACCCTGGCTCACTGTGCCCGCTCCCATCTTTCAGAGTCTGGATCAGTTCCCAACTCCTTCCATAAATTTCTCCCTTCTTGCTACATCCCATAATACTCTCTTTCTCTCCTGAACTCATTTTGCACTTGTTGCACTCTTTACCTACTCAATTATTATAGCAGATGCTGTGGATACTCACCCTAGTACCTGCTGAGGCCATTCTACTGCAAGAAACTGCAACTCTCCAACTGAAGGCTTTCTCTTCATCGTCACAGTGAAAGCCAGAAATGCTAGAGAATAAATGCTCCCAGGAGCAGTCTTTAGCCAACAATGTGTGGGAATTAGAAGATAAACTACTCCATCTCTCATTCTTGGGTAGACTAACAGACTAGGTTGTGTTCTATACAGTTTCCCAGTAGAGTTAGTAGTTGCTTAACTGGTGCTTAGCTTCAGTTGTCTTCTTTCCCTTCCCTATCTCACTTCTTTCACTTTCATAGACATGGTTCCTGGGATCACCCCTAATTAAAATAGTAGTCCTCAAATCCTTGTCTCAGTGTCTACTTATGGGGAAACCTAAACCAAGATAATCACACCCTATCTTTTTTCATACCCCCTGGAGTTCCGGATAACTCAAGTGCCTCTATCTCATTATCATGTGTCGTACCTTCACACCTGGCACATAGTAGGTGCTTAACAGATGTTGGGAGTTCATTAGAACTAATTGTATCTGTTTTTTTCCTTCTTCATTCTAAAGTCAGTAATTTTCTATTTCAGTACCCAAACTGCTAAAGAGTAGTTGTTGCAAACTTAAAAACCTGTGGTCTGGGCAAGTACTTCCCTATGCTTTATAAAGCATAAATCTATTTGTTTTGGCTTAATCACCATCACTTCATTAAGTAGCAGAAAAGTGAGGTTACATACTGAATCGATTTGCACTAAGCTTTATTTACTTTCTTTTAAATAAACATGCTAATACATTTTTGTAGAATTCATAGTTTACATGAAGTTCCATTGCTCACTGAAGTTCCATTCTCCCAAATGCTAGCAATTTGAAATTCATAGCAAATGATTCCATTCATAGATAATGCCAGTAAGTATTTAGAGCAGATACATGGTTCTCTTCTTCCTTCCTTCTCTTCCTGCCCTATATTCTCATCATATTGTTTCCCTTTTACAGAGAGAAGCTTATAGAAGAGATAACTATTTCCATCAGGTGCATCCATACATAAACTGCATACTGTTTGGAATTGCACCTATCATTTTTGTTATCTCACAGGATACTTATAAATTTTGTGCATATACAAAGAAAATTTTCAAGCATTTTGAATTCTGTAAAATCCAGAAGAAACTTTGTCAACTCTATTCCCTTTTTGTTTTTTAAACACATTTAAAGGAGTAGTCAATACATTTGTTTTTGAAACAGTTACCCATAACCCATTAAAGTGTTTTCCTTAAAAACTATTTGCTATTCAAGGAGCCTGGGGATCTCATTTTAAAATCCTTTTAAATCTTTTTTTTTTTTTCTGAAACAGAAAGTTGCGTTTTGCTAAGAGTAAACACACTCTGACCAGAGTGAGGGATGACTGGGATCTATGAGTGCCCGAGTGTACTATCCCATAGCTCACATAAAAGAATCTACAAGAATAAAAACTGAACCAACACAATTAGAGTTAGCAAGCAATAAAATGAAAATTAGAAGCTTAAATTACCAGCAAAAATGCTTTTCTTGTGGGTCTGAAACTATAGATGTTTGGAGAAGGTATGTTTCTCAAAATCTAGAGAATTCTCAGGTTCAAGGTATGCTGTCATAACTTCCAAGCTACTTTGGCTGGGTAAATCAGCAAATGAGTCATACAGCATGTAGCTACTAATTACCTTCTGAATTTTCTAACTCTTAATGTTTCATTTCATTTTTAATTGACAGTGCAGTAACTGAAGAAGAAGCTATCCAACACGTAAAGTTTATATATGTGGGCAAATAGGCCATTCAAGCTAGAGAAAGCAAATTAAGCTTTCCTTCTTTTTCTTATTGCTTCCTATTTGTTCACCAAGATATGGGCTTTAGAAAATGTATAGTCACTCTGGATTAGTTTCCTACAGCTGCCATAAGAAACTACCACAAATTGGGTAACTTAAAACAACAACAACTTATTCTCTCACAATTCTGGAAGCTACAAGTCTGAAATCATGGTGTCAGCAGGGCCATGATCCATCTAAAGACTCTAGGGAAGAATTCTTCCCTGCTTCTTCTAGCTTCTGGTGTTTTCCAGCAATCCTTAGTGTTTTTAGCTTGCGGATGCATCACTCCAATCTCTGCTTCTGTGGTAATATGGCCATCTTCTCCCTCTGTGTTTCTGACACCAGTCATTTTGGATGTAGGGTCCACCTTACTCAAGTATGAGCACATCTTAACTGATGACATCTGCAAAGACCCTATTTCCAAATAAGATCACATGCTGAGACCCCAGTATACACAAATTTTGAAGGGACACTATTCAACTCTGTGTAGTCCACCTGCCGGTCCCCCAAAATGTCCATTCATCCCATGTGCAAATATATTTACCCCATCCTAACTTCCCTAAAAGTCTTAGTTCCGTGAGTCTAAAGCCTCAAATAAATATAATCAATTCGAAAAGTTCCAAATCTCATCATCTAAATTATCTAAAACAGATATGAATGAGACATTGAGTATGGGCTGTCCTGGTACATCTCGCCACCTATGGATCTGTGAAACTAGAAAACAAGTTAACTGCTACTACAATGCAATGGTGGCAGTCCATCACCTTAAACACTTGGCCACCTCATCCCATGGTTCTTGAGATTATTATGCTAAGCGAAATAAGTCAGATAGAAAAAGTTGAGAACCATATGATTTCACTTACATGTGGGGTATAAAGCTGAAAAGAACAAACAAAACTCATAGACACCATTTAGCGGTTATCAGAGATAAAGGGTCAGGAGAGGTAGATAAAGGTAAAGGGGGTCAAATATCTGGTGACAGAAGGAAATTTAACTTCAGGAGGGTGAACACACAATGAAATATACATATGATATATTGCTGAATTGTACACTTGAAACTTATATAATTTCATTAACCAATGTCACCCCAATAAATTGAATAAAAATAAATGAATAAAATAAAATGTAGTGATGGGCATAAGATAGCCATTCCCATTCTAAAATAGGAGAAATGGAAGGAATAAAGGGAACACTTGTCCCAAACAAATTTGAAACTCAGCAGGGCTAATTTCATTAGATTTCAAGGCCTGGGAATAATTTTCTATATCTCCATGCTTTATCCTTAAGTCCCATGGAGGCCCTAGGAAAAGTCCAAACAGTTCTCTGGGCAGTTCAATTTCTGTTTACAGAATCTAGAAAGCCTAAAAACCTTCCTTCATTTTATCCTGTCTCTATATCTTCCAGTTCAAGTTGGCAGTGTTTCTGCTGGCATAAAATTCTCAAAAAACCTTGGTTGGTCTTCCCTGGATATCACAAGTATCTATGCCATTAGACATGAGGATCTTCAATAAATCTTTCCTGGATAACTCTATCCCTATTCCCAGAGTCTGCTTAAATGGATGAGTGGATCAATAAAAAAATATACCTAATATCTTTAACCAAGTTTGTCCAGCCTCACCCTTGGCCCTTTCTCTAGAGCACATCTTGGCATCTTTGGCAATATAGAGAGGCTAAAAGTTTTTCAAATTATCAAATTCTGGTTCCTTTTTATTTGCCATTTCCTTCCTCAGTTTATTTCTTTCCACCTACATATTATAAATAGCAAAAAGAAACCCAACCACAACTTTAATACTTAGCTTGAAAATCTCAATGAAATATCCAAGTTTATCATTTTCAAGCCCTGTTTCTACCCAATGGTAGGACATAATTCAAAAAAGAAAATTTCCTGTCCTTTTATAACAAGGCTCACCTTTCCTTCAGAGTCCATAACATTTTTTTTATATCCTTCTAAGTTCTCATCATAAGCACCTTTATTGTTCACACCTGTAGCAACAGTCTGATCATGACAATATATGTATTCTCTAAGACAGTGAAAATTTCTCTATCATTCTATTCACTTCCTTCTAAGACCTCACCGAGTCATCTTTAATGTCCGTATTTCTACCAACACAGATTCAAGGCAGTCTATGCTCTTTCTAATACATATCTCAAACTTCTTCCAGCCTCTACCCACTACCCAACGCCAAAGTCACTTTCACATTTTTAAATATTTACTAAAGTAGAACTCAACTTCCCAGTATCAAAATTTGTATCAGTCAAGGTTCTCTAGTGAAACAAAATCAATCAATAGGAGAGATTATGATATACATATAGAAAGATAGATAGATATAGATAGATAGATGAGAGAGAGAGATGATAGATAGATAGATAGATAGATAGATAGATAGATAGATAGATATAGATAGATAGATAGATAGATGATAGATTGATGATGGATGGATGTTAGATGGATAGATGGATGGATGGACGGACGGACGGACGGACGGACGGACAGACAGACAGACAGACAGATAGATATCTAGATAGATAGATGATAATAGATGAGAGAGAGGGGGAGAGAGAGAGAGGGAGGGAGAGAGAGAGAGAGAGATTCATGATAGGTGATAGAGAAATTTATTTGAAGGAATTGGCTCACTTACGGGGGTTGGCAAGTCAAAATGTGTAAGGTTGTCGGGCAGGAGTTCATGCTAAGGTCTTGATATAAATTGGCATACTTCTCTGAGAAACTTCAGTTTTTCTCCTAAAGACCTCAATTGATTGAATGAGGTCCACCTACATTATTCAGATTCATCTTCTTTAATTTTTTTAATTAAATGTATTGGAGTAACATTGGCTAATAACATTATATAAGTTTCAAGTGTACAATTCTATAATACATTATCTATATAATGCATTGCATGCTAGCCACCCAAAGTCTAGTCACCTTCTATCACTATATAGCTGACTCCCTTTATCCTCTTTAATCTCTCCCCACCCTTCTCTCTTCTGGTAACCATGATAGCATTGTCTGTGTCGATGAGTTTTTTTTCTTTGTTTTGTTTGTTCATTTGTTGCTTTCTATTTTATATGCCACATGTGAGTGAAATCACATGGTTCTTGTCCATTTCCATCCAACTTACTTTGCTTAGCATAATACTGTAAAGATCCATCTATATTGTCACAAATGGCAGTATTTCATCCTTTCTTACGGCTGATTGGTATTCCATTGTCTGTATAAACCACAACACCTTTATCCAATCATCCATCAAAAGACACTTAGATTAATCTATTTCTATGTCCTGGCTTCAGTGTATAATGCTGTGATGAACACAGAGGTACATATATCATTACAAATGTTTTCAAGTTTTTTAGATAGATACCTAGAAAAGGGATTGCTGGGTCATATGGTAGATATATTCCTAATTTTTGAGGAATCTTCATACTGTTTTTCATAGTGGCTATACAAATTTACATTCCCACCAGAAGTGTATGAGGGTTCCCTTTTCCTCACAATCTCTCCAACACTTATTATTACATGTCTTGTGGACGATAGTCATTCTAACAGGTACGAAGTGGTATCTCATGTGGCTATGATTTGCATTTCCCTGATAGCTAGTGGAGTTGAGCATCTTTTTATATGTCTGTTGGGCATTTGTATATCTTCTTGGGAAAAGTATTTGTTCAGGTCCTCTACCTGTTTTTTTTTTTTTAATTGGATTGTTTGTTTTTTGTTGCTAAGTTGTATGAGTTCTTTACATATTTTAGATATTAGCCCCTATCAGAGGTATCATTTGCAAATTAGTTTCTCCCATTTGGTTGGTGGCCTTTTTTGTTGTTGATGATGGTTTCTTTTATGTGCAGAAACAATTTAGTTTGATGTAGTCCCATTCATTTATTTTTGCTTTTACCTCCCTTTGGGGTCAAATTCATAAAATCCTGTCTAAAACCAAGGTTTATAAGTGTAGCACCTATGTTATCTTCTGTTTCGTATTGTTTAAGGTCTTATACTTAAGTCTTTGATTTATTTTGAGTTAATTTTTGTGTATAGTGTCAAATAGCAGTTTAGTTTAATTCTTTTGATTGTGGCTTTTCCATTTTCCCAACACTGTTTATTGAAGAGAATTTCTTTTCTCCATTGTATGTTTTTGGCTCTTTTGTCAAAAATTAGTTGCCCATATACATGTGGGTTTATTTCTGGCTTCTCAATTCTGTTCCATTAGTCTGTGTGTCTGTTTTTCTGCCAATACCATACTATTTTGATTACTGTAGTTTTGTAGTATAATTTAAAGTTGGAATGTGATACCTCCAGCTTTGTTCTTTTTTCTCAGATTTGCTGTAGCTACTTTGGGTCTTCTATAGTTCCATACAAACTTAAGGATTCTTTTGCTCCATATCTTTGAAAAATGCCATTGGAATTTTAATAGGGATTGCATTAGATCTGTATATTGCTTTAAGTAATATCACCATTTTAATCATGTTGATTCTTCCAATTCATGAACACAGAATATCTTTTCATTTCTTTGTGTCTTCATTTTTGTTCAACAATATCAGATAGTTCTCAATGTACAGTTCCTTCACATTCTTTGTTAAGTTTATTATTAGTTATTTTGTTGTTGTTGCAGTTGTAAATAAAATTGTTTTTTTCTTCTTTTTCTGAAATTTTATTTTTAGCATATAGTAACACAAAGGATTTTTTTATTTGAATTTTTATATATTGATTTTTGTAATCTGGAAATTTACTGTATTTGTTTTTTGTTTCAAATAGGTTTTTTTTCTTTTTTTGGTGGCATCATTAGGGTTTTCTATATAAAGAATCATGTCATCTGCAAAAAATAACAATTTGACTTCTTCATTACCAATTTCAAAGCCTTTTATTTCACTTTCTTGACTAATTGTTCTGGCTAGGATTTTCAGTATTATGTTGAATAGCAGTGGTCAGAGTGGGCATCCTTTTCATGTTCCTAACTTTAGAGGAAAAACTTTTAATTTTACACCATTATTACATTAACAGAGTATTTATCATATATGGTCCATATTATGTTGAGGTATTTTTTTCTATACCCATTTAATTGAGTGTTTTATTAATCATAAATGGATGTATCTTTTTAATGCATCGTTATATTCAATTTGATAGTATTTTGTTTAGAAATTTTTCATCTATATTCATGAGAGTTGTTGGCCTGTAATTTGATGTGTGTGTTTTCTTTTCTAAGTTTTGGTATCAAGGTAATGTTGGCCTCATAAAATGAGTTAAGAAGTTTTGCTTCTTTTTCAATATTTTCAGAGTTTTAGAAAGTTAGGTATTAAATCTTCCTCAAATGTTTGGTAGCATTCACTAGTGAAGTCCTTTGGAACTGGATTTTTACTTTTAGGGAGGTTTTTGATGACTGTTTCGATTTCCTTACTGTTTTTTTTTTCTTTTTTTTTTTTTAATTAAGTTTATTGGGGTAACTTTGGTTAACACAATTATATAATATTCAAGTGTACATTATCACTTGACATCTATATATTCTATTGTGTGTTTACCACCTAAAGTCCAGTTTCCTTCAGCTATCATATATTCGATCCTCTTTACCCACTTCACCTTCCCCCTAAACCCGATATTTGACCCCCTTTACCTCATCTACCTCCCCACACCCTCTGGTAACCACAAGTGTATTGTCCATGTCCATGAGTCTCAGTTTGTCCTGTTCATTTGTTGCTTTTAGGTTTATATCCCACATATAAGTGATATCATGTGATTTTTCAAATCTGTCTGGCTTATTTCACTTAGCATGATTATCTCAAGGTCCATCCATGTTGTTGCAAATGGCAGTATTTCATCTCTTCTTTGGCTGAGTAATATTCTACT
>NW_006441950.1:721507-739442 GCF_000325575.1 Pteropus alecto | reverse complement strand
TTTTTTGAGGAACCTCCATACTGTTTTCCACAGTGGCTGATTTCCTTACTGTTGATCATTCTACTTAGATTTTCCAGTTCTTCATGATTCAGTCTAGGAAGTTTCTATATTTTTGTGTACTTGTCCTTTTTATTTAGGTTATCAAATTTGGTTGCAGGTAGCCTTTCATAGTATTCTTGTATAGTCCTTTGTATTTCTGGGGTGCCTATTGTAGCTTTTCCTCTTTCATTTCTGATTTTGTTTGAGTCTTTTCTCTTTTTCCTTAATGAATCTAGCCACAGGTTTGTCAATTTTATTAATCTTTTTAAAGAACCAGTTCTCTGTTGCAGTTCTCTATTGTCTTTGTGCTCTCTATTTCATTTATTTCTGCTCTAATTTTTATTATTTCCTCTCTTCTACTGACTTTGGGCATCATTTGTTCTTTTTCTAGTTCTTTAAGGTGTAATGTTAGGTTGTTTGAGATTTTTCTTGATTCTAGAGGTAGGCCACAATGCTCTAAACTTTCCCTCTTGTTACTGCTTTTGCTGTATCTCAAAGATTTTGATATATTGTATTGTCATTCTCATTTATCTTTATGTATCTTTTGATATCTCCTCTTATTTCTTATTATTTAGTAGCATGTTCTTTAATCTCTAGATATTAGTGTTTTTTCCTGTTTTTGTTTTTGTTTTGTTTTTTGGCAATCTATTTCCAAGTTCAACGCATTGTATTTGGAGAATATGCTTGGTATAATTTCAGTCTTCTTAAATTTGTTGAACCTAGTTTTGTGTCCCAGTATAGACATGTATACTAGAGTAGCAGTCTCCAATCTTTTTGGCATCAGAGACCAGTGCTCTTATGATAATCTAATGCCTGATGATCTGAGGTAGAGTTGAGGTGGTGATGCTAGTGCTGGGGAGTGGCTGCAAATACAGATGAAGCTTCTCTTGCTCACCTGCCACTCACCTCCTGCTCTGTGACTCAGTTCCTGACAGGCCACCAATGGGTATTTGTCCACAGCCAGGTGTTGAGGACCCTTGTACAAGAGAAGGATGTACATTCTGATGTTCTGGGATGAAAAGCTCTGTAAATATCAATGACTTCCATTTGGTCTAATGTGTCTTTTAAGGCCAATGTTTTCTTATTGATTTTCTGTTTGGACAACCTATCCATTGCTGTGTATGGAGTATTTAAGTAATCTACTGTAATTGTGTTTTTGTCAGTTTCTCCCTTTCGTTCTATTAGTAGTTGTTTATATATTTTGGTGCTTCCACTGTGGATGCATATATATTAATGTGTTATATCTTCTTGATGGATTGTCCCCTTTATCATTATAAATTGTTCATCTTTGTCTCTTGCTGCCTTTTTAAAAAAGTTTTATATCTATCTTTTTTGAATGCCATCTTCTTGGAGTATCATTTTGCACCCTTTCACTCATAGTCTATGTATATCTTTGCAACTGAAATATGTCTCCTGAAGGAAACGTAAATTTAAGTTTTGTTTTTTGATCCATCTCACTACTCTGTGCCTTTTAATTGGCGAGTTCAGTCCATTTACATATAGAGTAATTATTGTTATATGTTGCAAATAGAATGGGGTGGGCTGTTTCCCATATCTGTGGAATCCTTGGTTCAGAGTTCATGGGTTGTAAAATGCTGCAACATTTTGCACTGTTGTTATGTCCCTAATCCTAGGTTAAGACTTAATGTGTGCTACCCAACCAGGCCCAATTTCTGTCTCTGCCCCTCTGGTTTGCCCAGTGAGGGCTGCACCTTGATTCTTTATTACTGTTGCATCTACTGGGGCCCTTGCATATGTTGTACTGATTGTAGCTTCCTTCTCTTTCTTCTCTTCCCTTTCCCTTCCTGTCTCCACTATTTATTGAGGTACTCCCACCTTCATATGTCTCAATGCATTAATCTCTCAGACATGTTTGTGTGTCGAGTAGGTGATTCTTTGTTAATTTATAGCTGTCCAACTTGTCGTAACTTCAAGGAAAGAAATGTGGAGGTCCTGTCATGCCACCATGCTCTTCTTTAAATTTTTAAAGTCAACCAATTGTGGATATTAATCACATCAGCAAAGTATCTTTATGGCAAAACCTATAGATTAGAATTTAATTAAATAACTGGGTACTATAGTCTAGCCAAGCTGACACATAAAACTAACCACCACATATTTCCAGTTTTGTGACACCCCAGGATTTAAAATCATATATCCATATTTTATTGGTCACTATTTCACTTATTTTTGAGATTCAATTGGAGTGATATCAGAAGCATGGTGGTGCAAGGGAACTCCCCTATCTCACCCCTTGAAATAGCAATAAGCTGCACATCTAAAACTGAACAAATAATGGCCAATTTTCACACAGGCATGTCTGAGTGAGTGATCTGCACATAAGAACTTCTAAAGGTCATGAGAGTCTGAGGGTAGATTGGGAGGAACAAAGAAGATCTCTCACCTGGGCAGAGCTTCCTGCAGTAAAAGGAGGAGGGGAGAATTTGTGGTCCATTCTCCAAACAGCCCTGTCTGAGGAATCAGTGAGTTCCACAGAGTGGAGCCCAGGCATCAGGGCAGAAAGCAGAGCAGGAACTAAGTACTGAGGGAAAACAGCTGTGCCTTAGCAGCTTCAGCTGTGAAGCGGGAGGCTGCGACATGGAGACTAGCAGCAATTCCCAACCACTAACCAAGAGCATGCCCTCCCTCCACCCCATATCCTCCCAGTCCTAGCACAACAGAGCCCCAAGGAAATATGAGCAACTTGTACCGGAACAAAAACCAATGTCTATACCACTAACAGGGGCATGGACGGAGGGTAGGTGATCATGATTTGAATATCCAATATATCAGAGTGAAAAAAGGCACGATTAGCCTCAAAGCAGAGATACAAGAGGCTCGGACACCATCTACTGGAAATCAAAAGAAAGACACTTTCTTATCAACAGGGTATAGAGAGACCTCTATATAATAAACCTTTCTGGGGCGGGGACAGAAAACACTCCGATCAATGCCCAAATGAAGGAATAGTCCATTGAATACCATGAACAATCTGGTGACAATGCAGCTCAGAAAGAAAGAGAAAAATCTCCAGAAAGCAAGCTTAAAGACGTAGAAATATGTGATTTAAATGACAGAGAATTAAGGATTACACTCTTGAAAAAACTAATAAGGTGCAAAATAATTCAGGTCGACAATTACAAGAAATTAGAAAAAATAGACGAGCAAAATGAGTTTTTTAGCAAGGAAATGGAAACTTTAAAAAAGAACCAAATAGAACTTCTGGAGATGAAGAATACACTAAAAGAGATGAAGAGTGAAATAGCAAGCTTAGGAAACAGAGCTGACCAGATAGACGCAAGAATCAATGAAACTGGAGACAAAAAAACTAGAAATGATTCAGAAGGAAGAAGAAAGAGACCAGAAAATAAAAACCAATGAAAGAGAATAAAAGAAACTAGGCAACACCATCATGAAGAGCAACATAAAGAAAATGGGTATACCAGAGGAGAAGAAAAGGAAAAAAGAACAGAAAGCATATTCAGACAAATAATTGATGAGAATTTTTCAATCTAAAGAATGAGCTGGAGCTTCAAAACTAAGAAACTAACAAAACACCCAATTATCTCAACTCAAAAAGGCCTTCTCCAAAACACATTACATTTAAATTGTCAAAAATTAATGACAAAGAAAAAATTCCAAGGCAGCCAGGAAAAAGAAGACAGTAACCTATAAAGGAAAACCCATTAGACTATCTTTGGACTTCTCAGCACAAACCTTACAAGCAAATATTCAAACTATCAAATGAAATGAATTACCAGCCAATAAGAATGTATCCAGCAAATCTCTCCTTTAGATATGAAGTAGAAATAAAGACCTTTATAGACATAAAAAAAATTTGAAGGAATTCACTATGAGGCCTGCATTACAGAATATACTGAAATGGGTCAGTTCACCTGAGATAAAATGACAAAAAATAAAAAAATAAAAATAACAAAGAATAAAATGACTAGCAGGCAGACAGAAGCAGGATAGTGCAACCCTTATTAAGAACAGGGTATTATAAGCTTGAACATTAAGAAGATAATTGCTATTACAAGTTAGAAGAAAATGGACTACTGTATATATATATATATAACTATCTTTTACATAATCTTAACAGTAACCACACACCAAAACTCCAGAACAAGAAGGACCAGAGAGAAAATCTGAAAAACCCCACCAAATTAAAATAATATACAAATAAACAAGGATAAGGAAACAATGAAAACATGGGCTACCAGAAAAAAAAAAAAAAGATAAAATGGCTAAAGGAAAACCTCATATTTCAATAATTATCCTAATTATAAATGAACTGAATTCACCAATAAAAGACTCAGAGGTGTAGATTGGATCAAAAAACCAAAGCCCAATCATATCCTGCCTCCAAGAGACAGCTCCAATGAAAAATATAGACTCAAAATGAAAGGATGGAAAATGATACTCCAAGCAAATGGCATTCAGAGAAACATGGGAGCAACCATACCAATATTGAACAAAATAGACTTCAAGATAAAAATGGTAAAGAAAGATACTGAGGGACACTTCATAATAATATAAGGGAACCTTACAACAAGAAGACATAACACTTATTAATATCTATGCTCCCAATACATGGAGCCCCAAAGTACATAATGCAGTTACTAACAGAACTAAAGGGAGAAACAGATTAAAATACTATCATAGTAGGGAACTTAAATATCTCACAGTCAGATAAGGGTAGATCATCCAAACAGAAGATCAATAAAGAAATAACATCCTCAAATGGTACATTAGACCAACTGGACATAATTGACATTTACAGAGCCTTTCACCCAATATACAGCTGCTTACACATTCTCTTTAGTACACATGGAACATTCTCAAAAATTGACCACATACTGGGGCACAGAGATAGCCTCAACAAATACAGGAGGGTTAAAACCACACCAAACATATTCTTTGATCATAATGCTTTGAAACTGAAGATCAACTGTAAAAAGAAAGCAAGAAGAACCAGAAATACATGGAGATTAAACAACATGCTACTGAAGAATGATTGGGTCAAAGAAGATATGAAAAAGAGAGATCAAGAGATAAATAGAAACAATGAGAACAAAAATACAACATATCAAAACTTATGGGACACAGCAACAGCGATAATAAGAGGGAAGTTCATATCATTATAGGACTATCTCAAAAAACAAGAATGACAATGGAATATTTCTTAGCCATAAGAAGAGATGAAATACTGCCATTTGCAACAACATGGATGGACATGAAATAATAATACTAAGTGGAATAAGCCAGACAGAAAAAGTTGAAAATCACATGATATCACTTATATGTGGGATATAAACCTAAAAGTAATAAATGAACAGGACAGACAGAGACTCGTGGACGTAGATAATAGACTAGTGGTTACCAGAGGGGAGGAGGAGGAAGGAGGTAGATGGGGTAAAAGAGGTCAAATATGTGGTGACAGAAAGGAATCTAAATATGGGAGGTGAACATACGATGTAAATATATATATATGCCTTACTGTTAAAAGGTACAGCTAAAACTTATTGGATTTCGTGAACCAATGCCACCATAAAAAAATTAATTAATTAGGAAAAAAAAAAGAATGAGCCCATATAGGCAACTTAACACTATATCTTAAAAAACTAGAAAAAAAAAAAAATGAAGCCCAAAATCAGCAGAAGGAAGAAAATAATAAAAATTAGAGCAGAATTAAAGGAAATTGAGAACAAAAAGACAATGGAAAAAATAAATGCAACAAAGAGCTGGTTCTTTGAGAAGATTGATAAAATTGACTAGCACCTGCCTAGAGTCACTAAAGAAAAAAGAAAAGGACACAAATAAACAAAATCAGGAGTGGAAGAGAAGTTATGACAGATACCGCAGAAACACAAAGGATCATACAAGAATACTATGAAAAATTACATGACAAGAAATTTAATAATCTAGAAGAAATTGACAAGTTTTTAGAAATATACAACCTTCCTAGACTGAATCATGAAGAACTGTAAAATCTAAATAGACCGATCAGCAGTATGGAAATTGAAACAATCATCAAAAACCTACCAAAAAGTAAAAGTTCAGGATGAGATGCCTTCACCAGTGAATTCTACCAAACATTCAAAGATTTATTACCCATTCTTCTCACTTTTCCAAAAAAAATCAAATTGAAAGCAATACTTCCCAACTCATTTTATAAGGCCAACATTACCCTGATAACAAAACCTGGTAAAGATAACACACACAAAAAGAAAACTACAAACTAATATCTCTCATGACCACGGATGCAAAAACCCTAAGATACTACCAAACCAAATAAACACATTAAAAAGATCATAGAACATGATCAAGTGGGCTTCATCCTAGGGGCATAGGGATGGTTTAGCATATGCAAATCAATTAATGTGATACATCACATAAACAAATTAAAGAATAAGAATCATATGATCATATCAATAGATTCATAAAAAGCCTTTGACAAGATACAGCATCCATTTATGATCAAAACACTTAACAAAATAGATATAGAAAGAAAATACCTCAATATAGTAAAGGCCATCTATGAGAAACTCTCAGCTAACATTATACTTAATGGTGGAAAACTAAGAACCTTTCCTTTAAGATAGGAACAAAACAAGGCTCTCCACTATCACCATTGTTATTTGATATAATATTTGAAGTCTCAGTGAGTGCTATCAGGCAAGAGAAATAAATTAAAGGCATCCAAATAGGAAACAAAGAAATCAAACTGTCACTATTCACAGATGACATGATTTTCTATACAGAAAACTCTAAATATTCCACAAGAACACTACTAGAAAAATAAACAATATAATAAAATTTCAGGATACAAATCAATGTTCAGAATTCTAATAATGAATTGTCAGAAAAAGAATGAAAAAATTTTCCTAATGCAATTTTGAATCTAAAGAAATATATGAAGGACCTATACAATGAAAACTATAAGACTATTAAAAGAAATTGAAGAAGACACAAAGAAATGGAAAGATAGTCTGTGTTCTTGGATTCGAAGAATCAACATAGTTTAAATGACCTTATTACCTAAAGCATTATACGGATTTAATGCGATCCCCATAAAAATCCTCTTAGCATAATTTAAAGAAATAGAACAAAAAAATCATCAGTTATGTATGGAAGCACAAAAGACTCTGAATTGCCAAAACCATCCTGAGAAGAAAGAACAAGGCTGGAAGTATCACTCTGCCCAACTTCAAATTATACTACAAAAGTGACAGTTATCAAAATGACATGGTATTGGCAGAAAAACAGACACACAAACCAGTGGAATAGAACTGAGAGTCCCAAAGTAAACCCCCCGTTTATATGGACAAATATTTTCGATACAAAATGCAGTGAAGAAAGGAAAGCCTCTCCAATAAATAGTGCTAGGAAAACTGAAAAGCTCCATGCAAAAGAATGAAACTAGACTGTTGTCTATCACCACATACTAAAATTAACTCAAAATAGATTAAGGAAAACCACATGATATCACTCATGTGGGATATAAATCTAAAAGTAAAAAACAAACATGACAAAAAAGAGAGACTCATGGACATAGACAGTGAACTAGTGGTTACCAGAAATAATGGGGGGAAAGAAGAAGGTAGATAGGAGTAAAAAGGGTCAAATATATGGTGACAGAAAGAAATATAACAATGAATAATTAATATTAGACATTAATATGACTAAACTATAATGATAGATTACAAAAAATTTGAAACATCTACTAGTGATTATGAAATAATATGTGAAACAAGATCATTCTTATTTAATTTTGAGAAATCACAGAAATAAATGTAATAAACTAATTTAACAGAGCCTAGAAACTGAGGATCCAGAACATAAAGCTTCGAACTCACTTCTGGGCTTCTTAGAATCATTAAGAGGTCTGAAAACTGTCACCACACACAGCACTTAACTACATAGCATCAGTGGGGGATTAGTTCTAGTATGCCCTGTGGGTTCCAAAATTCATGGGTGCTCAGTTCCCTTATATAAAATCATGTAGAACAATGTACACAGTCAGCCCTCTACATGCTCAGTTTCTAATCGTGGATTAAAAATACCATTTTCAATACGTGATTGGTTTAATCCACAGATGAGAAACTTGGGGATATATAGGGATGACTGTATATTTATTGAAAAAAACCTATGTATAAGTGGACCTGCCCAGTTCAAACCAGTGTTGTTCAAGAGTCAACTGTACACAATTTCCAACCCCTTCAGCCATCCTGTCCCATCTAAGTGAGAAGAAAAAAAAACAAGACATACTTGTGAAGTTTACAGTCCAGGGCCACAGACTCACTAAAAGACTGAGACCTAATCATAGAATTATGGAAAGGTACCCTCTTTTCTTTATTAACTTCAGCAACACAGTACAATAAACTAACTAACTAACTAACTAACTAACTAACTAAAAATAACTGCAAAAAAGAAGAAGAAAGACAGTTTTTTTTTGCCTGCACCATCCCATCCGTCAAGCCCGCATTGATCAGCACCGAGAGGGAATTCCTCAGCTAGAAAGAGTTCTTCTCACTGGGAAAGATAGCAGAATGAACTACCAGCTTCCATAGCCTTTTGAGGCACCCCAAAAAGAACCCACTTTGTTTTTACCCTATCCAGAAACTGGGAACACTGAGACATATACATATAACAGTAACAACTGTGGTTCCCAGTGACCTGCTGTGCAGCTGTCGCAAGCAGCTTTTGCCACTGAAGAAACCAATGGCCAGCACAGCTGCTGTAGACCCCCTGTGAAGTCTCTGGATTTTTGGCCACACAGATATTTGCTTATCTGTCAGGTAATTGAGTTCCTCCTGGTCTCTTCACCCATTCCTCGTCCGTGTCAGAGACAGGAAACACTGACATCCAGCTCTGGCCAATGAAGCTGTGTGAGTAAAAGAGACCAGCCCCTTCAGTTGTGCACAAGCACACCTGCAGCCTGACTCCCAACACTGGCCTACACTACTCTGTGCCTGCGGTGAGACTCAGCAGCCACAGTAAAGCATGCCAACAGCCAAGCTCTTCAACTGCCTCCCACTGTGCCCACAGTTGGCACTGGCCCTTGCTGTTTTCCCTGGCCCCCACCATTACATGTGTGTCTAAAATCAGCCCCTGCTATTACACGGGCATCTTCAGCCCTCCCACCCAAGTGTGTGCACACCACCAGCTCGAGTCACCACCACTGCCTGCCCTAGCTATTGGACCTGAAGGCACCTATAAGGACACTAACAAATCTTGCAGCCACTGTGAACCCCCATAGAACTAGACAAAAACCAAGAGTTTCCAATATTGTGGATCCCAGTAGTCTGAGTCAAAGGCACATCATGCGCCTCTAGACCTAGAGCTGACACATGCTCCTGAAGTTGGCAGTTTGCACAAAAAGTAAAAATAGAACAATTATATGATCTAGAAATTCACCTTCTGGTATATATCTGAAGGAAATGAAATCAGGATCTTGAAGAAATATTTGCTCTCCCATGTTTATTGCATCATTTTTCACAATAGCCAAGATATGAAAGCAACCTAATTATCAATCAATGGATGAATGAATAAAGAAAATGTGACTACACACACAGAATATTATTTATCATAAAAATGAAATTTTACCATTTGTGACAACAGGAATGGACCTCAAAGGCATTGTGCTTAGTGAAGTTAGACAGAAAAAGATAAATACTGTATGATCTCACTTATATATGTAATCTAAGAATATCAAAATCATATAAAAAGAGAGTTGAATGGTGGTTGCCAGAGTCAAAGGGGTGGGGGAAATGGGGAGGTGTTAGTCAAAGTGTACAAACTTCCATGCATAAGATGAATAAATTCTGGAGATGTAATGTAAAGCATGGTAGCTATAGTTATTAATATTGTATTTTATATGTGAAAGTTGCTAGAAGAGTAGAGTTTTAATTTTGTCACCATAACATCAACAAAAGGATAATTTGTGAGGTGAGGGATGTGTTAACTAATATTTTGGTAAACATTTCATAATATACACATATATCATATCATCACATCGTATACCTTGAACTTACATAATGCTATATATCAATTGTATCTCAATAAAACTGGAATTGATTAATTAACTAAGTTTTTAAAGTGAAGGAAAAATAAAAACTTCTTCAGACAAACAAAAATTGAGGGAATTTGTAAAACTGCTTTGCAAGAAATGTTTAAAGAAACTCTTTAGAAAGAAGGAAAATAACACAGCTCAGAAACTTAGGTCTACATAAAGAAAGGAAGTGAAAGTAAAATTAAAATATTTTTTTTATTCTTAATTGATCTAACAGATAACAATTTGTTCAAAACAAGAATAGCAACAATATATTTGATTAAATATACTTATTTAAATACGTATGCTTATGTATAAGTGAAATAAATGACAGCAATGATACAAGAGAGAGGAGAGAGGAAACAGGATTATTTTGTTATTATAAGGTACTTGCACTACACATGAATCAGTATAGTGTTATTTGTAAGTGAATTTGGACCAGTTATAAATGCATATGGTAAACTCTAGGGCAACCACCAAAAACTGTTTTAAAAGAGTATAACTGACGTGCTGAGAAACAAGAGAAAATTTGTATTAGTTCGGGTTGCTATACTGTTACCATATACTGGATGGTTTAAACAACAAACATTTATTTCTCATAGTTCTAGAGGTTGAGAAATCCAAGATCAATGTACTAGCAGATTCAATGTCTGGTGAAAGGCTTTCTTCATCATCTACAGATGGTTGTCTTCTCCTTGTAACCTCACATGGTGGAGAGAGAGAAATATTTTATCTCTCTTCCCCTTGTACAACAGGATCAATACTATGATAAGGACTCCACCTTCATAATCTACTTACTTCAAAAAAACCTCACCCACTAATATCAGTATATTAGGGGTTAGAATTTCCACATATGAATGCGGGGGAGGGAGAGACAAATATTATGTACAAAACAAAATGGAATCACATAATTGTGTAATGCTCACTTAAAGCCACACGAGGCATAAACAGAGTGGAAGACAAAAATAGAAACAAAGAACAAAAACAATAAATAGAAAACAGTGACAAATATGGCATACATTAATCCAAATATATCAAAAATTACTTTAAACATCAATAATCTAAATATATAATTAAAATACAGATTATCAGAGTTGATTAAAAAACAAAATCTAACTATAGGTTGTCTACAAAAAATTTATTCCAAATATAAAAACACAAATAGATTAGAAGTAAATGGATGAAGAAAGGTATAGCATGCTAACATTAATCAAAAGAAGTAGACTACAGAAAGTAATAAGGAATAAAGAGGGGCGTTACATAATAATTAAAGGATCAATTCTCCATGAAGATATAACAATTTTTTTATGTGTGTGTACCTAACAACAGAGTAACACACTAAGTGAGGTAAAAACTAATAAACTGAAAGGATAATTGGATGAATTCTGTATTACAATTGGAGTCATCACTTCCTCTATAAGAAATGAACAGATCTAGCAGGCATAAAATTAGTAATAACATAGTTGAAATGAGCAGTACTATCAATCAATTAGATATATTTGACATCTATTGACAACTTTATCCAACAACAGAAGAATACACATTCTTCTCATGCTCACATGGAATATTCACCAAGATAGAACACATATGGTTCATAACAAATACCTTAAAAATTCAAAAGAATAGATATCATACAATATGTGCTCTCAAACTGCATGGAAATAAACTAGAAATTAATAACAGAAAGATAGCTAGAAAATCCCAAAATACTTGGAGGTTAAACCACATGCTTCTAAATAACACATGAGTCAAAATAAAAAATAAAAATAAAAGGAAATCTCAAAGTATCATGGCACAGTGAGAAACAATGGTTTCTTCCCTTAAACTTACAAGTTGGACAACTATAACTCAGCAAAGAATCCCCTGCTCAACACAGAAACATGCCTGAAAGATACATGCATTCGGACATCTGAAGGTGGGCATATTGGAATGAGTAGGAGAGGCTGAATGAGGGGAAGGACAGCAACAGTGGCTGTTAATGCAGTTCCAAGCCCACCATGGCTCCAGCAAAAGCTGTAGCAGAGGAGTATTCGGGGTACAGCCCTCACACTATGGCCTAGAGCATAAGAGGGGCAGAAGCAGTTTCTCCTTGGGAAAAGTTATCTCACTCTTCCCTCTTCGTTGTGGCAGAGCTAGGTAGAGGTGGCTGGGAAGCTTACAACAACACAGCCTTGCCAAAACATATTACCAGAAAGGGGACATAGTGGCCTTCCCTAAACCTCACTCCCTGGTAGTGCCCAATAGAGAAAGCAGGGAAGCTTTAAACACCAAAGTGGGGCAGCAGCCATTACTGGAAAGGAGATGAAGCCACAAGGTTATGAACTTACTTTTCCTGCCCCACACTCCCAGGCAAAGTCAAAAGAAAGTACTCTATCAACCTGCTGAATTATTGGGAGCAAAACAGTGTCTAAATAAGAAAATAGTTTATTATCTCAAATGCATAAGCCAAGAAACAGTTCATCAAATACTATGAACAACTAAGTAACTTTAGAGCACAGAAAGAAAATAAAAAGTCTCCAGAAACCAAACTTGAAGTCATGAAAGATGATGATTGAAATGACAGAGAATTCCAGATTGCAGTTATAAAGAAACTGAATGATATGCAAGAAAACAAAAAGTGGCAGTTCAATGAGCTTAGAGATGAAATCATTGAACAAAGGAATACTTTACCAAAGAGTTTTAAACTATTTTTCTAAGGAAAGAATCAAACAGAAAGTCTGAAGCTGAAGAACTCAAAAAAGATAAGGAATGCATTAGAGACCATTAGAAACAGAGAAGACTAGATGGAAGAAAGAATTGGTGAGCTCAAAGACAGAAATCTAAAAATGACTCAGGAGAAAGAAGAGAAAGAGAACTAAGACTTAAAAAATGAAAGAACTGTACAAGAACTATCTGACTACATTAAGAAGAGCAGCATGAGGATGATAGGAATACCAGAAGGAGAAGAAAGAAGGGAACAAAGAGTCTATCAGAAGAAGTAATTAATGACAAATTCCCAAACCTATAGAAAGAACTAGACTTTAAATTAGAGGAGGTTAACAGAGCACCTAATTATATCAACGCAAAAAGACCTTCACTAACACACATTTTATTCAAAATGTCAAAAATAAATAATTTTAAAAAATAGAATTCTAAGGGAACCAGAGAGAAAAAAAAAAACTGTAAACAACAAAGAAAATCCCATTCTGTTATCATCGGATTTCTCAGTAGAAACAGTATAAGATAAGAGAGAGTAAAATAAATAGTTCAAAATGTTGAAAGAGAAGAAATATCAGCCAAGGATAATAATTTAACAAATTTATCCTCTAGATATGAAGGAGAAATAAAGACTTGCCCAAACAAAAGCTGAGACAATTTATAACCACAAGACCTTCATTACAAGAAATGTTAAAAGGAGCTCTTTTACCAGGAGCAAAAAGGCAAAACTATACAGAACTTTAAGTAAGATGACTAACAGACAGACAGAAGCAGGAAAATACAAATCTACATCAGCATCTACTTCAGCATAGGATAGTAAACACATAATTATTACATAAAGTTTAAAGAAAGAAAGAGAGGCATTAAAAATAACCATAACTGCTGCGATTTGGTAATGAAAGCATAAAATGGGAAAATTTATGACAACAAAATCATAAATGAAGAGGAGGAAAAGGACTGAATGAATATAGGTGAATAAAAATAAGAAGCAGAAGAAAAAAAGATGAAAAAACAAAATGGGAGGTATTAAAATATACTATAAAGTTCCAATAATCAAAACAATATTGTACCATCATGAAAACAAATATATGCAACAATGTAATAGAATAGAGAGCCCAGAAATAAATCCAATTCATATGGTCAATTAGTCTACGACAAAGTAGCTAAGAATACACAATGGAGTAAGTACAATCTCTTCAATAAAAGTGTTGGATAAACTGTGTAGATAAATGTAAAAATAAAATTGGACCACTTTCTTATAGCATATACAAAAATAAACATGAAGTGGATTAAAGACTTAAATGCAAGACCTAAAATCATAAAACTTCTACAAGAAAACGCAGGCAGTAAACTCTTACATTGCCCGTAGAAGTATCTTTTTGGATCTCTCCTTGGGCAAGGGAAACAAAAGAAAAATAAACAAGTGGAACTAATCACACTAAAAAGTTTTTGCACAGTGAAGGAAACCATAAAGCAAATGACATGACAATCTATTGAATGGGAGAAGATATCCACAAATGATACATCACATAAGAGGTTAATATCCAAAATATGTAAAGAATTTATTTACAGGTAAACAGTCTAATTAAAAAATGGGCAGATACACATTTATCCAAAGAGGACATGCAGTTAGCCAAAAGACATATGAAAAGAAGCTCAACATTACTAATCTTTAGAGAAATTCAAGTTAAAACTACCATGAAAAATCACCAGACACATGTCAGAATATCTACCATCAGTAAATCAGCAAATAACAAGTGCTGGTGAGGATATGGAGAAAAGGGAAGCCTTGTACATTGTTGGTGAAATTGTAAATTGGTGCAGCCACTGTGGAAATAAGTATGGCGATTCCTCAAAAATTAAAAATAGAGCTCCCTTATGATCCAGCATTTGCACTTCTGGGTATTTATCAGAAGAAAACAATAACACTGCCTCAAAAAGATATATGCACCCCTGTGTTCATTGCAGCACTACTAGTAATAACAAAGATATGAAAGCAACCTAGATGTCCATTAATAAATTAATTGATAAAGATGTGATATGCATATATAATGGAATATTATTCAGCAATAAAAATAAAATCATGCCATTAGTGACCACAGACATGAATAAATCTAGAAGGTATTATGGTAGAAATCAGAAAAGGACAAATATCATGCTATTTCACTTACATGTGAAATGTAAAAAAAAAAGAAAGAAAGAAAGAAAAAAGAAAAAAAGAATGAAGAAAACAGATGGATGCATTGATATAGAGAACAAGTTGATGGTTTCCAAGGGTGAGATGTGGAGATGGAAATTTAAAAAATGTCAATAAAACCAAAAAAATCAACTGAAAAAACTAGTCAAATTTAAAGTGTAAAAACCCATAAAAAACTAAAGGATTGTAATATTTCCATGTATGAAGAAAACGTGAATGGTATTTTACTATTCATAGAAGCTAATCTTCATATTATTAGCTTGATAATAATCAAAGCAAAAGTATATAAAATATTTGTTTTTTAGCCAGTACTATGCTTTTTTGAATACTATAGCTTTGTAGTATAGTTTGATAGCAGGTAGTGTGATACCTCCAACTTTGTTCTTTCTTAAGATTGCCGTGACTATTTGGGGTATTTTATGGTTCCATATAAATTTTAGGATTATTTGTTCTAGCTCTCTGAAAAATGCCATTGGTATTTTGATAGGGATTGCATTGAATTTATAGATTGCTTTAGGTAGTATGGCCATTTTAATTATGTCAATTCTTCCTACCCATGAGCATGGTATATGCTTCTATTTATTTGTATCTTCTTCAATTTCTTTTTTCAATGACTTGTAATTTTCTGAGAATAGGTCCTTTACCTCCTTGGTTAATTTGATCTCCAGGTATTTTACAGTTTTCAATGAAATTGTAAATGGGGTTATTTTTTTAAATTTCTCTTTCCAAAAGTTCATCATTAGTGTATAAAAATGCCACTGACTTCTGAATATTTATTTTGCAACCTGCTACTTTACTGAATTTATTGATCAATTCTCATAGTTTTTTGGTGGAATCTTTAGGGTTCTCTCTATATATTATCATGTCATTGGCAATAATGAGAGTTTTACTTCTTCATTTCCAATTCAGATACCTTTTATTTCTCTTTCTTGTCTTATTGCTGTGGCAAAGACTTCCAATACAATGTTGAAGAGGAGTGTTGAAAGTGGACATCTTTGTCTTGTTCCTGATCTTAAGGAAAATGCTTGTAGCCTTTCCCCATTGAGTATGGTGGTGTTAGCTGTAGGTTCGTCATATATGGCCTTTATTATGTTGAGGTATACTCCCTCCATTCCCACTTTGCTGAGAGTCCAATTAAAAAAAAAAATGGGCAGAAGACCTAAACAGATACTTCCGCAAAGAGGAAAAAGAGATGGCCAATAACATATGAAAAGATGCTCAAGGTCACTAATCATCAGAGAAATTAAATTAAAACTACAGTGAGAGGGTATCTTTGGAAACATGATGGGGTGAATGACGTTCCAGATTTCTCTCCTTGAAACAACAACAAGCTGAACATCTAAAACTAAACAAAAAACATCCAAACTGCACACCAGCACATCTGAGCATGGGATCTGCGCATAAGAGCTATAACAGGTCAGAAACCCAGGAGTTGGGTGGCAGACTGAGAGTAATAAAGAAGCTGCCTCTTGCAGCCACCAGAGCTCCCTGCAGGAGGAAGGGGAGGGGTGAATGTATGGGAATTTCCCTGAAGAGCCCTGCTTGGGACTACTGTAAGCAACCCTCACTGGGAAGAAGGGCCTAGTCATCAGGGCAGAAGACAGAGAAGCAGGATGGGATGCCAGAGAAAAAACAGTTGATTTTCACTGGACTTGGTTGCAAAACCGAGACTGAGCTGCAGCCACCCATCATCGCAGAGCTCCAGGGAAAACTGGGAAAATGCTGCCAAGACTGAGGCTGAAACTGACAGAGACTGAAACTGAGGGTAACAAGCGTGATTAAATATCTACAAGAAAATTTAAAAAGCATTAAGACTTTATATAAAGCAGGTTTCCAAGAGGCTTACATGCCACCAATTGGAAACCGGAAGAAAAGCGCCTTCTTTACAACAGGCTAAAGAGAGACCTTTATATAATAAATCTTCTTTCTGGAAAAACGGTAGAATACACTTCCATTAATGCCCAGGTGAAGAAGTAGTCCATTAAAAACTATGACCAACCAAGGTGACAAGGCATCTCAAAAAGAAAGAGAAAAATCTCCAGAAAATAAGCTTACAGACATAAAAATATGTGACTTAAAAGACAGAGAATTCATGATGGTACTTCTGAAAAAACTCAATGATATCCAAAACAACTCCAATCAACAATTTCAGGAATTGAAAAAACAACTAGATGAGCAGAGCAAGGAGATTTAAACCCTTGCGGGGGTGGGGGGACAGGTAGAACTTCTGGAGATGAAGAACACACTGCGAAAGTGGAAAAATGAAATAGCAAGCTTGAGAAATAGAGTCGACCAAATGGAGGAAAGGATCAGTGATATCGAAGACAGAAATCTAGAAATAAATCAAAAGGAAGAAGAGAGAAATCGAAGAATGAAAAATAATAAAAGAGAAATTCAAGAACTAGCTGATACCATCAGGAGAGGAAACATAAGAATAATGGGCATTATCGAAGGCAAGGAAAAGAAATAGGAATTAGAAAGCATTTTCAGATAAATAGTTGACGAGAATTTCTCAAATCTAAGGAATAAGCTGGAGCTTGGAATTCAAGAAGTCAACAGAACATCCAATTATCTCAACTCAAATAGGCCTTCTCCAAGACACATTGTATTAAAATTATCAAAAATCAACAACAAAGAAAGAATTCCCAGGGCCACCAGCAAAAAGAAGAAAGTAATCTATAAAGGAAAACACATTAGATTACCGTCAGACTCCACAGCACAAATCTTACAAGCCAGAAAAGAGTGGAATCAGATATTCAAAATATTAAATGAAAGGAACTACCAGCCAAGAATAATGTATCCAGCTAAGCTCTCCTTTAGATATGAAGGAGAAATAAAGACCTTTCCCGACATACAAAAATTTAGGGAATTCTCCACTACGAGGCCTGCATTATAGGAAATATTAAAAGGGGTCAGTTCACCTAAAACAAAATGACCAAAAATAGAAC
>NW_006441950.1:703435-716897 GCF_000325575.1 Pteropus alecto | reverse complement strand
GAGAGGGGAGGAGGGCTGGGGGGATTGGGAGAATAGGAGAATGGAATAAAGGGTTAAAGAAGTACAAATTAGTTGATAGATAGTCACAAGAATAGGGAGCACGGCAGTTAGCATTAATGTATTGGCTAGGTAGAGAGCCAGAGGAGAGAAGGAGCAATTAGGGGAATCATTTTATAAACTATATAAATGTCTAATCAATGTACTGTATACTTAAAACTAATAGAATAAATTATTTAAAGTATATAAAATATATTTTTAAAATAAAATAATATAAAAACAGGAAAAAATAAGATAAAGGACTATATTCCGTATGAGACAGTTAACACAAACCTAATGGTAACCACAAAACAAAAATCCAGAGCTGAGATACAAACATATAAAAAGAGGAAACGGAGAAAAAAATCATAGAAAACCACCATACCAAAATAGCAGACAGAATCACAAGTGAAAAGAAACAATGGAAATACTAAGCAACCAGAAAACAAAAAATAAAATAGCTATAGTAAGTGCTCCTATATTAATAATTATCTTAAATGTAAATGGACTAAATTCATCAATCAAAAGTCACAGAATAGTGGCACGGATTTAAAATAAAATACTCATCTATATGATACCTGCAGGAGTCTCAGCTCCAAAGACAAATATAGGCTCAATGTAAAGAAATGAAAGATGATACTCAAAGCAAATGGCATCCAGAGAAAAGCAGGTGTAGCAGTACTTATATCAGACAAAATAAATTTCAAGGTAAAAAATAACAAGAGACAAAGACAGGAATTAACAATGGTAAAGGAAACAATTCATCAAGAAGGCATAACACTTATCAATATATATGCACCCAACTTGGGAGCACCAAAATATATTAAGCAACTGTTAATACACCTAAAAAGAGAAAGTGACAAAAAATACAATTAGTATAGAATACCTGAATACCCCATTCACAGCAATGGATAGATCATCCAGACAGAAAGTCAGTAAGAAAATTTTGGTATTGAATTACTCATTATATCAAAAGGACTTAGTTGATATTTATAGAATATTCCAACCCCAAATGAAAGAATACATTTTCTCTCAAGTGCACATATTATATTCTCAAAGAGAAATCGTTGTTTGGGCATAAAACCAGTCTCTACAAATTTAGGATTATTAAAATCATACCAAGCATATTTTCTGAGCACAGGAGTATAAAAGTAGAAATTAGCCTCAAGAAGAAAGCTGGAAAACCACAAATATAAATACGTGAAGATTAAATAGCATGATAATGAACAAGTATTGTGTCAAAGAAGAAATAAAAGAAAATATCAAAAGATACATGGAGACAAATGAAAATGAAAATATGACATACCAAAAATTGAGGGTGTAGTAAACTAAGAGGAGAATTTAAAGCATTACAGGCCTACTTCAAGAAATAAAAAAAAATTTGAATAAAATAATCTAAGATTAACCTTAAAGAAGTAGAAAAGGAAGAACAAATGAAGCCCAAAGTCGAAAAAAGGAAAGAAATAATAAAAATAAAAACAGAAATAAATAAAACAGAAAACAAAAAGCCAATAGAAAAACTTAATGATACAAGAGTTCATTTTTTACAAGGATAAACAAACTTCTGGCTACATTTACTAAGGAAAAAAGAGAAGAATCAAATAAATAAAATCAGAAAGAAAGAGAAGTTACAGAAACACAAAATATTGTACAAGAATACTATAAAATGCTATATGCCGCCAAATTTGATAACCTAGAAGAAATGGACAAAGTATTAGAAATCGACGACCTTCTGATACTGAATCATAAAGAACTAAAAAACTTAAATAGATCAATCACTAGTAAGGAAATTGAGACAGTCATCAAAAAAAACAAAATTTCAGGACCATATGGCTTTTCTGGTCAACTCTACCTAGTACTGGATTTGTAGTCACAGCAATTAGACAAAAAAAAAAAAAGAAAGAAATAAAAGTCATCTAAATTGAGAATGAAATAAAACCATTGTTTTTTCCAGATGACATAATTATACATGTAGAAGATAATCCACCAAAAACTATTAAAAACAAGAAATATAGTAAAGTTGCAAAATACAAAATCAATATACAAAACTTTATTATGTTCCTATATAGTAACAACAAAACATTAGAAAGAAAAATGAAGAAAACAATCCTGTTTACAATTGCAACAAAAAGGATGAAATACCTGGGAATAAACTTAACAAAGGAGTTGAAGGAGATGTGCACTGAAAAGTTCAAGACATTGTTAAAAGAAATTGAAGAAGACACAGAGAAACAAAAAAGATATTCCATGTTCATGGATTGGAAGAATTAACATTTTAAAATGACCAATATACAGATTTAATACAATCCCTATCAAAAGCCCAATGGCATTTCTCACAGACATAGAACAAAAAAAATCTTCAAATTTTTATGGAACCACAAAAGGCCCTGAAGAGCCAAAAGCAATCCTAAGGAAAAAAAGAAATCAAAGTCAGAGGTATCACACATCACACTCCCTGACTTCAAGCTATACTATAAATACAGCAATTGAAGTAGTATGATATTAGCAGAAAAATAGACACACCAAACAGTGGAACAGAATTGAGAGCCCAGAAATAAACTCACACATATATGGGCAAATTACTTATGACAAAGCAGCCAAAACACAATGAAGAGGGAAAAGTCTCTTCAATAAATGGTCTTGGGAAACTGGAAATCCATGTGCAAAAGAATTAAACCAGATGGCTACCTGGCACCAGACACAAAAATTTACTCAAAAGGGATTAAAGACTTGAATATAAGACTTGAAACAATATAGTACATAGAAGAAAACATAGAATTAAACTTATGGACTTTGGCCTCAGAGGGATTTTTGTGAACTTGATCTCAAAGGCAAGGGAAGTAAAAGCAAAAATTAATGAATTGGATTGCATCAAACTAAAAAAGCTTCTGTACAGAAAAAGAAACCATCAATGAAACATAAAACCTACCAAATGAGAGAGGATATTTGCAAACAATAACTCTGATAAGGGGCTAATATCCAAAATACATTTAAAAACTCATACAACTCAACAACAAAAACCAATTCAATTAAAAAATAATCAGAGTTCCTGAATAGGCACTTGTACCAAGAAGACACACAGATGGCCAACAGATATATAAAAAGATGACTACGACACTAGCTATGAGGGAAATGCAAATCAAAATCACAGTGAGATACCACCTCACATCTGTTAGAATGGCTATTATCAATAAGATAAGAAATGGCAAGTGTTATAGAAGATATGGAGAAAAGGAAACCCTTGAACACTGCTTATAGAAATGTAAATTGGCATAGCCTCTATGGAAAACAGTATGGTGGTTCCTCAAAAATTAAGAATACAGTTACTATATAACCCAGTAATTTCTCTTCTGGATATCTACCCAATAATTTGAAAAACTTATGCATAAAGATACATGTGTCCTTATGTTCGTTGGAGCATTATTTACAATTGCCAATGGAAACTTAAGTGTTTTTCAATAGATGATTGGATAGAGAATAAGTGGTACATATATTCAATTGAATACTACTCAGCTATTAAAAAAAAACATGAAATATTGTGGTTTGCAACAACATGGCTGGTTCTTTGAGAGTATTGTGCTAAATAAAATAAGTCAGATGAAAAAGGATAAGAGCCATATGATTTCACTCCTCTGTGGGGTGTAAAACAAAAAATAACAAACAAACAAACAAGAAAAAACCTTATAGATACAGACAATGGAATAGTGGTTACCAGAGGTGAAGGAGGGTGGTAAAAAGATGACAAAGGTAAAGAAGGTTAAATATATGGTTTTGGAAGACCAAAATTTAGGTGGTGGGCACTCAATAGAATATACAGATGTCATAGTATAAAGATGTACACCTGAAACTTATGTGATGTTATTGTTAGCCAATGTCACCCCAATAAATTTTAAAAAGAATTAAAACTCAAAAAATAAGAAATCTCAAGAGAAATTTAAAAATATTTTGAACTAAATGAAAAGGAAAATACAGCTTAGCAAGATTTTGGGGGCTCATTGAAAACAGAGATTATTCAAAAATGTATACATTGAATGCATATATTAGAAACGAAGAAATCTAAAAATCAATAACCAAAGTTTTTACCTTAGGAAAGTAGAAAAAGAAGAGCAAACTAATTCCAAAATAAGCAGAAGAAAAGAAATAATAATTAGAGCTCAAATCAGTGAAATTATAAATAAGAATGCAATAGAAAAAGTCAACAAACCCAAAAGGTGATTCTTTGAAAATATCAATAAAAGCAATAAGCCTCTAGCCAGGCTAACTAAAGAAAAAAATGAGAAGACGCAAGTTGCTAACCTCAGAAATGAAAAAAGAGACATCACTACAGATACTATAGACATTAAAAGGATAATAAATATTATGAACAAATTTGATAACCTAAGTGAAATAGACCAATTCTTTGAAAGACACAATCTACCAAAACTCACACAAGAAGAAACAGACAATTTGAATAGGCCTATATCCATTAAAGCAATTGAAACAATAATTAATAACCTTTCAAAACAGAAAGCACCAGTCCCAGATGAATATACAGGCAAATTATATTTTTAAAAATCCAGGAAAGAAATTATACCAATTCCCTATAAGATCTTCCAGAAGTTAGAAGCAAAGAGAATATTTCCTAACTCATTATGAGGCCAGCATTACCTTAATACCAAAACCAAAGACATTGCAAGAAAAGAAAATCATAGACAATATCTCTCATGAACAAAGATGTGAAAATCCTCAAAAAAATTATCAAATTGAATTCAGCAATACATAAAAGGAAATATACACAAGTGAGATTTATCACAGGTTTGCAAGGCTTACTCAATATTTCAAAATCAATTAATGTAGTCCATCACATTGGGCTACAAAAGACCCTGAAAAGCCAGCATGATATTGAAGAAGAAAAACAAAGTTGGAAGGCTACGACTAGTTGATTTCAAGACTACTGTAAAGGAACAGTAATCAGGAAAATGTGGTATTGGTGACAAACAGACAAATAGATTAATGAAACAGAATAGAGAGCCCAGAAATAGATCCACATAGACATAGTCAACTAATCTTTGACAAAAGAGCAAAGGCAATACAATAAAGCAAAGATAGCCTTTTCTACAAATGGTGTCAGACAACAGACATTCACTATCTAAAAAAAAATAAAAGACTCTACACAGACTTCCACCTTTCCAAAAATTAACTCAAAATGGATCGTAGACATAAATGTAAAATGCAAAATATAAAACTCCCAGAAGATAACATAGGAAAAATCTTAGGTGACCTTGGATATTGCAATGACTTTTTAGATGCAGTACCAAAGGCACAATCCATGAAAGAAATAATTGATAAGCAGGACTTTATTAAAGTTTAAAACTTCTTCTCTGCAAAAGATAATGTCAAGCGAGTGAGAAGAAAAGCCATAAACTGGGAGAAAGTATCTGCAAAGGATGTGTAGGATAAGTGTTTGTTATCGAAATACACAAAGAACTCTTAAAACTCAACACTAGGAAAACAAACAACCAATTTAAAAATTGGGAAACAACCTGACCAGAAACCTCACCAAAGAATATACACAAATGGCAAATAATCATATAAAAGATGCTCAACATCGTATGTCATTAGGAAATTGCAAGTTAAAACAGTAAGGAGACACCACTATATGTAAAAATGACTAAAATATAAAACGCTGACAACACCAAATGCTGCCTAGAATGTGTAGCAACAGGAACTCTCATTCATTGCTAAAAGAAATGCAAAATGATATAGCTACTTTGGAAGACAGTTTGGCAGTTTCTTACAAAATTAAATATACTCATCATATGATTTAGCAATTGGTATTTACTCAAAGATTTGAAAACTTATGCCCACACAAATATCTGCGCATGGCTATTTATAGCAGCTTTATTACCAATTGCCAAAACTTTAAAGCAACAAGGCATCCTTAAGTAGATAAATGAATAAATAAACTGTGGTACCTCCAGACAATGCAATACTATTCAGCACTAAAAAAAAAAAGTGAGCTATTAAGCCATGAAAAGACATAAGGAAACCTTAAATGCTTGTTACTAGTGAAAGAAGCCAATCTGAAAAGGCTACATACTATATGATTCTAACTATATGATATTCTGAAAAAGGCAAAACTATGGAGACAGAACAAATGACCCTTGATTTACAATGAAATTATGTTCCAATAAACCCATCATATGTTGAAGATATTGTAAGTAAAAATGCATTTAATATAACTATCCTGCCAAACGTTATAGCTTAGCCTAGTGGTTTCTATTGAATGGTATTACTTTTGCACCACCTTAAAGTCCAAAAAATTTTAAGTTGAGCCATTATAAGTTGGGGACCATTTTGTACAAATATCAGTGGTTGCCAGGGGTAGGGTAGGAAGGGATGAATAAGTGGAGTAAAGAGAATTTTTAGGATAGTGAAACTTCTATGATACTATACTGTGGGATACATGTCATACATTTGTCAGAACCCATAGAATGTACAACACCAAGAATGAACATTAATGTAAACTAAACTTTGAGTGATAATGTGTTAATGTAGGTTCATCATTTGTAATAAATGTACCACTCTGATTTGAGATTTTGATAGTGAAGGAGGTTGTGCATCCTTGTATGTGCATACCTGCAGGTAAAGAGAAAGCGGGGAATTTCTGAACCTTTTACTCAATTTTGCTGTAAATCTAAAAATCCTATAGACATTGAAAGGACATTATAGGAATATGAACAACTTTATGCTAACCAATTTTCATATTTTAGGCAAAAGAGACAAGAAAATGTCTTTCCTTAAAAGATATACAAACTAACAAAACACACTTGAGAGGATATACAGTGCCAGGTGTCTCCATTGATGAATTCTACAGAACATTTAAGAAATATTTAATATGAATTCTATATAATCTCTTCCAGAAAATAGAAGAGGGAATACTTCTCAACTTATTTTATAAGCCTAGCATTACCTGATACTAAAATCAAAGACATTATAAGAAAAGAAAATATAGACCTATCTCTTTTATGAGCATTGATGTCAATATCCTTGACAAAATATTAACGAACTGAATCTGGCAACAATTTTTAAAATAATATATTATATCTAAGTGGTGGTTACTTCCAGAATGAAGGGTCCAACTTTCAAAAATCAATCAATGTAATTTAACACATTAGCAGAATAAAGAGGAAAAAATACATGATTATCTAATAAAGATAACATTATCTTTAATAATAATGTAATAATATTCAACTCTCATCCACACTAAAAACTCTCAACAAATTAGGAAGAGAAGAAAATATCCTTTACCTGTCAAAGAGCTTCAATGACAAACACACACCTAACATGATACATAAAGGCCAAAAACTGTAAGCTTTCCTTCTAAGAACAGGAACAAGGTAAAGATATCTTCTTTCATCATTCCTATTCAACATTCTATGGTAAGTCATAGCCAATGTATTAGGGTAAGAGAAAGAAATAAAAGGCATACAATTGGAAAGGAAGAATTAAACTCTCCCTATTTATAGACAACATAATTGCCTAGATAGAAAAACCCATGAAACGTTCTAAAATGTTTCCAGGTTTATTAAATGAGTTTATCAAAGTCACAGAATATAAGGTCAACATACAAAATTCAATAATGCTTCTATATACTAATAACAATTAGATATATTTTTTTAAGTTTATAATAAAATAAATATTTATAATATATTTAGGAATAAATTTAAGAAAATGTGCAAGGTCTATACATCCCTGAGATAGTTAAAGAATATCTGAATAAATAGAAAACTATACTATGCTTAGAAGACTCAATATGGCTATAATGTCAATTCTTGACCTGCAAATATGGTCAATAGGTCACTGACAAAATTGCAAAGACTATTCAGCGGAGAATGATAGTCTTCTCAACAAATTGTTCTGAGACAAATGGGCATTCATATGCAAAAAACAAAAATGAAACTTGACCTATACCTCATATCTTATATGAAAATTAACACAAAATATATTATAGACCTAAATGTAAAGCTTTTAAAAGAAAGCAGGGAATAGTATCTTCATGACATGGGTTAGGCAAAGAATTTTTAAATATGAGTTTTAAATTAAAATTTAAAACTTTGCAAAAGACTCAATCGAGAAAATGAAAAGTCAAGCCATAGACTGGGGGAAAATATTTGCAAATCACATCTGACAAAGAACGTGTATTCAGAATATTTAACAAACTCCCAAAGTTCATCAATTAGAAGAATACTTTAATAGGTATAAGAATTGAATGAGATATGTGGATGGCAAAGATGTTAAACATCTTTAGTTTTTAGGGAAATGAAAATGAAAACCAAAATGTGATACCACTGCACCACTATCAGAATGGCTTGGAAAAGGAAAATTAATACCATGTTCTGATGGGGATGTGGAGCTCCAATCAAGATTAAAAAACAAAATGTGTATTTATGGACTAGCCACTGAATTAGAGCTCCAAATGTGGTATATATTGCTTCCAAAGTCCTATCAATACCAAATTTCTTTCTTTGAAGTAGGCACTGTAAGATACAGCAATTCATTCCTTATCTGGTGGTTATATTCTAACATATCCCAGACTACCCAACCTGTAGACACATCACAGATCTATTAGGTTCTTTAACTTTTGCAGAGTTTATTTCCCACTCTCTGCCATGTATATATGTCACCAAGGCATCTAGAATGCTTGATATTTCCTGCCCACTAGGTCTATTAGTATAATATCATCAATATAATGAGCCACCTTGATGGTCTATGGACTATCAGAATGATCAAGTTTTCCTCCAGTTTACATTATGACAGTTGGCTATAAAACAGGCAAAACCCTGAGGCAGGAGAGAAAAGGTATACCGCTCCTTGAAAGCAGGCTGCTTATGAGTAGTTTTATTTTTAAGGATGTAAAGGTGTTCTTAGTTAGTTCAAATGCTGTATTACCAAATGATAGGGGCTACAGGTTTGTTTGCTCCAGAAAATATTTAGGAGAGCAGCTGGAATTAGCATTGTCGCCTTATTAAGTTTAGATATTTACAACAAAAGTCTTCAAAGAGTAGTCCCAGGATCAGTAAGATTATCATTACCTGGGATCTGTTAGAAATACAAATCTCAGGTTTCATCCCAGACTTTCTAAATTAGAAATCCTGGGGTAGAACCTAGCAATCTATGTTTTAATTGCCCCAGGTGATTCTCTCACTAAAGCTTAAGAACAACTCATCTCTGGTTATTCTCCACAAATCCTCTGGATTTTGCAACAGCAGAATTAAGATGAAGAGGCTAATTAAATTAGAACATAGTAGAAATCACCATACTACATCTTTTAAGTCTTTCAAATTTCTGAAATTCACCCAGGAATACATTATTGTTTTTGGTTTACTATGTGCATTCATGGAACAGATAACAAAAGAGGCACATTTCCAAGGCCTTCCGCTACATCTTTTCCTTGGAGCACAAAGGTAGGGATTCTGCTAGATACTAATTGTATCTATAATTAAGTATATATTTTTCCCTCTATACATTCTTGACCCAGTGAAATAACTGGGGTCTTCCTGGCTCTTTTGGGGACAGACTTGGGCAAGACACTTCAATCACCTGAGTCCTTAGGCTTCCACTCTAACTTGTGCACCATGTTTGGAATTCAAGTCAGTTTGAAGCCAGTATCAAATAATCTACAAGAAATTTGTATTTTTTTCCCCAGTGTACAGTCAACCTGGCAAATGCACATTTACCTTTAGGGAAGGCTAGAGGGAGAATGAATGTGTATACCTGTGACCCCCTTGCACAGTCCTTCCTCCAAGGAACTTTCCTTTCCCTCAATCTAGGAGCTCTGGTTCTGCGAACTGCCTTAGATGTAGGTATTGGTATTAGGACATGTATCCCCACCACAATGATTTAGAGTAGGTTTCTGTCCACCAAAATTAGAATTTTTCCTCTAATATATGTCAACCATCTTCTTGGTAAGCTGCATATTTCATTTCTAGCAACCATATCAATTAGCCATCAATGCAGATCCATGGTGACTACTTTTCTTCTGGCTTCTTCTGGTAATTGTGTCCACCTTGGCTCTACCATATAAGCACCATCAACTGGCCTCGGCCACTTTTAAGTGCAGAATCTTCCACCATTATCTCTAGCCCATAGATGTCAGACACATAGTACTTTACAATGATGCTCTCACTCTCTTGCTAGCTGACTACATTGGTTAAGGGAGTGTCCTCCAAGTCCTTCCAGGAAAGGGCGTATAAAAGGAAAGAGACATAATTAGAAAGTAGCTAATCAAGTTGCACAGAATAGGTCCTTTCTGTTCCTTTGAAATGGCCATATAATGGTTTCAAAGTTAAGAAGATCAAATAGTATAAAGCATTTTATTTAGAAAAAGAGAACCTGAAAGAAAAGGTAATTCAATAACCTGAGAACAACACCCTTATTTTTTTAGTAGTAAGCACATCTTTTAAAATTCCAAAATTATATTCACTTTAAAAATTTTCCAAATGAAGGTAAAATTTTATTGTGAATTATAATAAATTGATTTTAAAAAATCATATTCTAGAAAGTTAAGTAAGTAGTCTGCTTCTAATGGAGTAGAGAAGTAGGGGGGAAATGTTTAGTCACCAAGAAGCACAGAATTATGGAGGTTTTTGTTAACTAGAAACAGAGGCAGGGAGTTTAGAAAAACAAAATGGCTAAAATAGAATATGCCTGGAAGAAATATTCGCCTTATCCAATCAAAAAATCCATCTAGTGTTAGAGTCAATAGAGTCAATTCTGGGTAAAACTATGAATGTGTGAAGTTGATATTTGATATTATAATTTCTTTGTCCTTTCTCCATTTGTTAGCAAAACTTCCTTGACTGAAAGACACCTTGTTTCCTTTCTCCCACACCCTCTCCCTCATCATTCTCTTTCTTCCCTTCTCTCTCCCACCCCCTATCTCCCCACCCTATCTCTTTGTCAATGGCCGCCCTATCCTGTTCCTTTCACACTCCATTTAAATTCTAATTTCAAGAATCAGGAAAGTATCTAAGCAATTCCATTGATGACAAAATTATTAATAAATGTTATTATAACTTTTAAACTGTTACTATTTCACAGGTGACAATGACTTTTTAGATCAAAGTGACGTAATTGTAGAATTTTAGGCAATAATAAGTGAGAGTAGTATGTTTCTGTGTCTGAAGGTAGGTCGCAAATATTCTAGTCAACAAAGCACAACACATATCTAGGCCTGCTAAAAACTGAGCACTCCAAAAAGACTTAAAAATGCAAATATGGGTGTGTTGCTGCAGATTCGTGGTTCCAAGACAAAGGGTACAAGATTCGGGCAATTGGAAGAAAATGTGGGGAGCCATAGACTACTGTGACATAGTTCTTTATTCCAGCAAAGGCACAGCCGGCCTCACAGGGTGGAAGTTCTCCAGCAAGGGCACAGCATCCCCTCAGATGGCAGTGGAGCCTTTTATACACCGGTTAAACAATAGTGACACACTGGCAAGTTAGAAGCCCATGCATGTACCAGGTATATGGTTACATAAGGGGAGAAGTGCTGAGTTTTCTTCCATTGGGAAGTTAACTAAGGGTGTGGGAGAGAGCCTGATTATAGTTCTTTCTTTCCCTGCACAATGGGTAAGACACAAACTCAGTTAATTGAGTTTGAGAAAGCACTCAAAAAGCAATCTCCTTATAAATGGAATAGATACAAACAATTTCACCTGTTAAATTATTTCAAATATTCAAAAGACATGTACTTCTAAATCTATTTAAACTCTCATAGAAGATTCACTTTACTTTTATCATTCTGTATAATGCTGATATCGAAAACTGACAAAAATGAAACAAAAAAGAAAGAAATATAGAATTTTTACTAGTGGAATAGCTGTTCACAGAAATCACTCAAAAGAAATAAGAAGAAATAGAAGTTCCAGTTCCATCTTTGACGAAATATGTATACATCTAACCTAATCACAATATTTGAGAATGGACTGCCAAATGTCCACCTTGAAAGATATTCTTCAATCTCATAGATGAGTAAAAATTTAAAATTCTAAATAAATGAAACTGGGTCTTGATCGTTGAAAGCTAATTCATCACAACCAAAGCTTATCTTAGGAATAAAAGAAAATGTTATCCCAGGAATAAAAAAAAAATAAATATAAATTTATATTATTATTTATATATTAATATAATACAGTATATTAACTGTTTTAAAACTATCTTATAACCTTAATAGATGGAGAAACACAGTCACTAAAATTGAACATTCACATATGATTATAAATAAAAAGGATTATTTGCAGCTATAATAAAAGAAATATCTTTTTGATAAAAGATAGTCATTAGTGCCAGAGGGGAAGGAGTTTGGGGGCAGAGAGGAAGGGACAAAGGTCTAAAGAAGTACAAATTAGTAGTGAGAGATGGTCACTGGGATGGGAGAACGGCATAGGGAATGTAGTTAGCAGTAATGTATTTAATGGCTATGTGTAGAGCCAGATGGGTGATAGAGTAGTTGGGGGATCATTTCATAAAATATAAAAATGTCTAACCAATGTATAGTTGAAACTAATAATAAAATGCTTTAAAAAGATTGTCATTAAAAGTAGAGCAAACATGTATAATCAAAAATGTAGAAGCATTTTTATTAAAATCAGAAATAAGGCAAAAATGCCCTCTATCACTATTTCTGTTTGACATTGAACTGAAGACCCTAGCCATGTAATATAGCAAGAAAAAATTTAATAAGTGTAAGAATTGAAAGGGAAAGACCAAAAGTATTTTATTTTTCATGTTATACATTGTCTCATAGAAAACCCTAGAGAATCTATAGAAATACTATTAAAACTAATAAGAAACTTCAACAAGGTTGCTGGAATATAAAAGCAACTTTTAAAATATTACAACATAGAAATTCAAAATTGAAAGAAAAAGGATATCTCATTTCTAAAAGTAATGAAAACTATAACTGACATAGACATATATCTAACAAAAGTTGCAAAAAGATTTTCTGTCAGTGATTACCGAACACTATTAAAAGGCAAGAAAAATTGGAGAATTGGATAAATAAAAAGCTGAACTATATTCATGGACAGAAAGACTCTTAAAATCATAAAAGATATCAATTTTCCCTTATTATAATATAAATTAAATACAATTACAATAAAAATTCTCACAAGATTTTGTGGAATTTGGAAAGCTGATCTTGAAATGAATATGGAGAAAGTAAGGACCAAGAAGAGCTAATAAATTTTGAAAAAGAACAAGTAAGAGGAAATTACTTTAACATATGGAAAGATTTATGAAGCTATTGTAATTAACATAGTGTTTTATGGCACCTGGACAGTCTAATATACAAATGAAGTAGAATCCAGAAATAGAGCTGAATATATATGAAAAGCTGATATATAACAGCATTGATATTAAATATATGGTGAGTAGTTCTTGA
>NW_006441950.1:701766-703361 GCF_000325575.1 Pteropus alecto | reverse complement strand
GGATGAATTAAAGACTTCAATGTGAAAAGCATATTTTTTGAAGAATATAAAAGAGAATATTTTTCTAATCCTAGGGTAGTATGTGATTTCTTCAACAAAACACACAAAAAATACTCTATTCATAGAGAAAAAAAAGAATTAAGTTTATACCCAAATTAAAACTTTTCTATGGCAAAGAGGACTTAGTAAAACAAAGTATTATTATCCATAGTACAAAAAGAACTCCTATGAATCACTAAGAAAATGAGGAACAATCCAAAAGAAACTGTAGAAAGTTTAAGAAAAGGAAATTCACAAAAGAGAAAACAAATGGACACTGACAAGATGAAAAGATTCTCACTCTTACTAGAAGTCTGGGCAATGTAAATTACAACATGAGCTACAATTTTAAATATCAGCTGGGCATGGGCAAAACATTTTAATTTGACAATAAGCACTGACAAAGAAATGAAGTATTAAAAATGCACATATAATTCTGGTAGAAATGTAAAGAATTAAAATCGCTTTGGAGAGAAATTTGGTGATCCACACATTAAATAATAAAGATGTGTATAACCTAAAACTCAGCAATTTCATTTCTAGCTAAAATTTAAAAAAAAGTTCACATATTTACAAGGAGACCTACAAAAAGGTTCATTATAGTATTTTATGGAAAAATAATGGGGAGACGCATAATTGTAGGGTTAACTCAGAAATAGCCCATCCACGTACTCAGAAGACTGATAGCTGCCTGGCCTGCAGCCATAAGGAAGGCAGTGCACAAAGAGCTGTTGGCAGTGCCTGCTCCCAAGGACGTTTTCTGCTTCTCCCATGGACATCATCTGCTTGCTCTGTTTGAGAATGGTGGCTGGTCTAGCATTCTCATGGACACTATCTGCTTCTGTAACTAAGCAGCACATCTTACTCCAATCCACCTGAGAAGGCAGCTGCTCCCCCAATAATGAAATTCCTCCTTCTCTGTCCTTGGGTATTAAAATGTTGCTTGCCTTTGGCTGGTTGCCTTTTCCTGCAGCTCTGATCGACCACGGCTGAAGCTTCCCTACCTTGTGAATAGTAAATGGCACGTATTTTCTGGTCCTCTTGGTGGTTTTCTCAGAACATCCAAAGCCCAGGTGCAAGTTCCAGGCCTGGGGCTCCTGTGTTACAATAAAAAATAAATTGTAATAAATAAATAATAAATTATGGAAGGGAAAAAGATAGAATAATATGTATTCTATCATAACATTTACATAGAGTTTGATAACATGCAAAGTACTAAATATGTATTATTCATATGCACAGTAATAAATGAAATGTTTAAGAGAATGAAAAACACAAAATTATAAAAATATCTATATCTAAGGAGTTCACAGGGAATGGAATTAGGAGTTTGGGGGGTTGAAATGTACTGTATTACCAAAAACTAAACTAAAATAAATAAGATAAAATTAAGGCATTATAGCAAACTTTAAGGTTTAGTAAAGCTGGGTGGTAAATATGAAGATGTTTTTCTACTGTTCTCTAAACTTTTATGTTTATTTAGATTATTTTATAATTAAAAATATGTAATTCAAGAAAGCATACAAGAAATAAATTTAGAATGGAATACCAATTGA
>NW_006441950.1:673986-701691 GCF_000325575.1 Pteropus alecto | reverse complement strand
AGTTGTGATCACCTCCTCTAATGACCACATAAAAACTACAACTAAATTATAGAGCAATCAACCTGGAAAATCATCTGAAGACTAGCTGTAGAGAAGTTCTATAACTAAGGATATAAAAAAGAAGCCACTTCCAGTCAAGATCGAGGAGTAGGTAAACACTGTGTTTGCCTCCTCTCACAACTACATCAAAAGTACAAATAAACTACAAAATAGTCATCATTGGAGTTTCCTGAAGTTTAGCTGAACAGAAGTCCAACTGAGGACACACAGAAGAGGCCACATCGAGACTGGTAAGAGAGGCAGAAACGTGAAATGGGCTGGTCCCACACCCACAAGTGGCGGTTAAGAATCAGGAGAAATATCTCCACTGAGGAGGTCCCCCAGAAGAGCAAAGGGTCCCTGCCCCACAACAGCTCCCCAGCCCAGGGTTTCAGTGCCAGGAAGAGAATTTCCTACAACTTCTGTCTGTGAAAATGAGCCGAGATTGTGACAAACTGAAATAAAGTGCTGAGAAAAATGTAGAATTTTTTCTTAAGGAAACTGCATGTGAACTTACTTGGCCACAGATTCACTCACTCTGAACTCCAGTGCTAGGGCATCAGCTCGAAAGGCACTGGGGACATACAGGGAGGAACTGAGTTGTCTGCCTTTAAGATGAGGGCTGAAGGGGCAGCTTTCTTCCAGACAGAAGTGCTGGCAAAGGGCATTTTTCCTTGGTTGAGCCCTCCCCCGCCCAGCTTGCAAACCAAAGAGCCTCCATCAACATAGTTAACACTGGCTGCCTTGCCCTGGTGATTTTGTAGGACCTCACCACTCCCAACGTGCAGGCCTGCCCAAGCTGCTTCCAGTGGATTTTTCCATACAAATGGCTTGTCTTGGCTACTGCTGTTGATTTCATGAAATTTCTCAAAGTTTCACAAAACATAAACAAGCAGCATCTGGCTTTAGTATGTCCCGTACTTCTTGCTGAGCAGCTCCAAGCTGGGAATTAGAGTCAGCCGGCCTCAGTTTGTGGCTTGGCCTCTCAAGGAACTTCCAAGCCCAGTGTGGGTGGCAGCCATCTGTGGATTGCTAGGTGGCTCATGTCAGGTAGCCTCAGGCAGGTAACAGGCTATAGTTAAGCTTGGCCTGCAGCAGAGCCCCTACCAAGAGGCCCCAGCCTGCAAGCTTGGTGACCAAAATGTCTGGTGGCCAGCTTCAGTCTGAGCTGGAGCATCACCTGGAGTCACATCTGAGGACAACAACACAAGGCAGACTTGGCAAGCACCAGAGCCCTGCTAAAGCAAATCCTGCTCCATAGAGTCAGCCCCTGCACGGTAGCTCCTCCATTGGTTATGGCCAGTCATCACAACCAAACAGCCCGAGGGTCAATCCCTCCCATTGATGAGAAACAGCAACCAAGGCTCAACTACAACAGGAGGACATACACAACCCATACAAGGGATATACCTGCAGCACCTGGCTCAGGTGACCAGGCAAAACTGTGTCCCTGGGACCCACAGTACATCTACTACATAAGGCCACTCTACTAAGACTGGGAGACATAGCAACCCTACCTAATACATAGAAACAAACACAAGTAGATAGCCAAAATGGGAAGTCAGAGAAACATGTCCTAAATGAAAGAACAGACCAAAGTTCTAGAAAGGAACTAAACAAAAAGGAGACAAGCAATCTACCAGATGCAGAGTTCAAAACACTCTTTATAATGATGCTTAATGAAATTAAGGTAAGAGTAGATGAACTCAGTGAGAACTTTAACAAAGAGATAGAAAACATAAAAATGCAGATAAACATAAAAAAGAATGAGTCAGAAATGAAGAATACAATAACTGAAATGAAGAATACCTTAAGAGGAAACAGATGAAGCAGAGGTTTCAATCAGCGGTTTAAAAAGAGATAGCAGAAAATAATCAAAACAGCAACAAGAAAAAAAGAATTTTAAAAAATGAGACTAGTTTAAGGGGCCTCTGGGGCAACATCAAGCATATCAACATTCTCATCATAGGGATACCAGAAGAGGAAGAGAAAGCAAAGAACTTCTGGAAATAATGAACTTCAAGAAATAATGACTGAAAACTACCCTAGCCTTGTGAAGGAAATAGACATTCACCCTCAGAAAGTGCAGAGAGTCCCAAACAAGATAAACTCAAAGAGACCCACACCAAGATTCATCATAATTAAAATGCCAAAGGTTAAAAGACGAATAGAGAATCTTAAAAGCAGCAAGATAAAAACATTTAGTTACCTTCAAGGGAGCTCCCTTAACACTATCAGCTGATTTTCAACAGAAACTTTGCAGGCCAGAAGGAATTGGCAGGAAATATTCAAAGCGATGAAAAGTAAGGACCTACAACCAAGATTAGTCTACCCAGCAAAGATATCATTTAGAATCCAAGAACAGATAAAGAACTTCCCAGACAAGAAAAAGCTAAAAGAGTTCATCACCACCAAGTCAGTATTATAGGAAATGTGAGAAAGACTTCTTTAAGAAGAAGAAAAAGAGAAAATAAATCAAAAATAAATAATAAAATGGCAAAAACTACATATCTAGCAACAAATACTTTAAATATAAATGGATTAAGGATCCAATCAAAAGCTAAGGTGGCTGAATGGATAAGAAAACAAGACCCTTACATATGCTGCCTACAAGGGACTCATTTCAGATAGAAAGACACATATAGATTGAAAGTGCAGAAATGAAAAAAGATATTTCATGAAAATGAGAACAACGACAAAAAAAACTGGGGTTGTAGTACTTATACCAGACAAAACATACTTTAAGACTATAGTAGAAGACAAAGAAGGACCCAGTTATCCCATTTCTAGGTATTTATCCAAAGAAACTCAAAACACTACTTCGAATGGACATGTAAATCCATATATTCATAGCAGCATTATTTACAGTAGCCAAGATGTGAAAGCATCCTGGATGTCAATCAATGGATGAATGAAGAAGAGGTGGTATATATACAGAACGGAATATTACTCAGCCATAAAAAGGAATGAAAACTTCGCATCTGCAACAACATGATGGACCTAGAGGGTATTGTCCTGAGTGGAGTTAATCAGACAGAGAAAGTCAAATGCCATATGTGAAATCTCAAGAATAGAATAAACAAACAAACAAACAACAGAAACTAGTTCATAGATACAAAAAGTATTTTCATGGTTGTCAGATTGGGAGATAGAGGGATGTTTGAAGGGGGAGGGAATTAAGAGGTACAAAATAGTCATGGGAATGTAAAGTATAGCATGGGAAATATAGTCACTAGTATTTTAATAACTATGTATGGTGTCAAATGAGTCCTGTATTTATTGGGGTGATCACTTCATAAGTTATAAAAATGTCTAATCATTGTGTTGTACACCTGAAACTAATATAATATATTGTATGTCAACTACAATTGAAAAAAATTTAAAAAAATAATAAAAATCAAAAAAAAGAAGCCATGTTGAGACTGCTAGGTAGGCAGAGATATGAAATGGGCTGGCCCCACATCCACATGTGGAAGTTGTGAAGGGATATTTTGGTTGCAGAGGTTTCCTATGAAGAGTGAGGGGGTCTCAGTCCCACACCAGGCTTCCCAACCCTGAACACCAGTGCTGGGAAGAGAAGCCCCCATAACATAACAGGTGCCTCTGTTCCCCTGTTGAGCCCTCTTGTTACACAGATGGCTGGCAGGCAGGTACCATTTTTCTTGTGTTGAGCCCTCCCCACCATGGCCAGATGTGAATCTACATTGGTCTGTTGAACTCTACTCACTCCAACCTGATGTTTTCCTCAGACCCAGCTCCATCCAACTCTTTCACCACCAGGGGCTCTTTTGGAGGCAGGCAGCTGGCCTTGGCCCTTGCTGCAGTCATTTTTTAAAAACTCTCCTAAACCTGCAGGCCCCAGGCAGACACTGGCCGGCCTTGGTGTGACCTGTGTTTTGTGCTGAGTATCCAGGCTCAGCACTGGTGCCATTTCTGAATCTGCAATAATCCGGTAAACAACACTTACCCCACTCCTTGAAACCTGGCTTCTTCCAATTCAAATACCACAGGAGGCTCTTTCCTTGGTTGAGCCTACCAACAACCAGCATGCATTGGTAGGCCTTAAGGTGCTCTGAGTCTTTTGTTGAGCTACCCCAGAGCCAGTACTAGTGGAAGCTGGCCTCAGTTAGCAGCGTGACTTCTCCCATGTGCATACAGATCTAATACAGGCAGCTACCAAATGGGGAATGCTTGGTAGCTCCTGTCAGATAGCCTCTGGCCAGTCACAGGCAGCAGCTGACACCAGCCTGGCACTGAAGCCTCTACTAAGAGGCCCCAGAATCAACACACCCAGTAACAGAGTACCACCTAATTAGCCCCACAATCAGCACACCCAGAAGGTGGTCTCAGCAGAGCCTGGTGGGGTGAATCCTGCTCTGTGAGGTCAGTCCTCCAAAAGCAGCTCGTACACTGTGTGGATGAAGCCAATGCTCACAGCCAGTCAGCCCGAGGGTAAATCCTACCCAGTGATTTGCCAACAGCAATCAAGGCTCAACTACAAGAAGATGGCACATACAATGCACACGAGGAATGTTCCTGGAGAATCTGCCTCAGATGATCAGGGAGACTGTGTCACTGGGCCCCATAGGACACCTGACTACATAAGGTCAACCTGCCAAGACTGTGAGACATAGCAGACTTACTTAATACATAGAAACAAAAGAAAGGAAACCAAAAGGAGGAAATAAAGAAACATGTTCCAAATGAAAGAATAGAAGAAACTCTGGAAAATGAACTAAACAAAATGGAGAACAAATCACTGGTTATAAGGATGCTCAATAAACTTAGAAGAACAATAGATGATCACAGTGAGAACATCAACAAAGAGATAGAAAATAAAAAAGGAGACAGAAAATAAAAGAAAGAATGAGTCAGAAATAAAGAATACAATAACTAAAATGAACAATACTTTGGAAAAAATGAAAAGCGCATTAGATGAAGTAGAAGATCATATCAGCGAGCTGGAAGACAAGGTAGCAGATAACATCCAATCAGAACAGCAACAAGAAAAAAATATTTTTTAATTAGAATAGTTTAAGGGACTACTGAGACAACATCAGCCTAACAACATTCTCATCATAAGGGTACCAGAAGGAGAAGAGAAAGAATAAGGAATTAAGAATCTATTTGAAGAAATAATGATGGAAAACTTCCCTAGCCTATTGAAAGAAATAGACATACAAGTTCAGGAAACACAGAGAGTCCCAAACAATATGAGCCCAAAGAGGCCCATACCAACACACATAATTAAAATACCAAAGGTTAAAGACAAAGACAGAATATTAAAAGCAGCAAAAGAAAAGCAGTTAGTTACCAACAAGGCAGCTTCATTGAGACTATCAGCTGCTTTCTCAACAGAAAATTTGCAGGCCAGAAAGATTGGCACAATATATTCAAAGTGATTAAAAAAACAAAAACAAAAACAAAAAACTACGGTCTACGGCCATGCCACTCTGCACAAGCCCGATCCTGTCTGATCTCGGAAGCTAAGTAGGGTTGGGCCTGGTCAATATTTAGATGGGAGACCACCTAAGAAGACCAGATGCTGTAGGCATAAAAAAATTAAAAAATAGGGAATTGTAAGCTGACAAGATCTTTGCAATCTGTGAGGGTTGCCTCGCCTAAAAGAAAAAAAAAACAAAAACCTACAACCAAGACTACTCTACCCAGCAAAGCTATTCAATTAAAATTGAAGGAATTAAAGAGCTTCCCAAACAAGAAAAACCTAAAGGAATTCACCACAACCAAGTCAATATTACAAGAAACATTAAAGAGACTTCTTTAAGAAGAAGGGAAAGAAAAAACACGAATATGAATAATAAAATAGCAGTAACTATATAGCTATATATAATAACTTTAAATGTAAAGAAATTAAATGCTCCAATCAAAAGACATAGGGTTGCTGAATGGCTAAGAAAACAAACCCATATGTATGCTGTCTACAAGAGACCCACTTCATATCCAAAGACACACACAGATGAAAAGTAAAGATGGAAAAATATATTTTATGCAAATGGAAACAAAAAAATTGAGGTAGCAATATTTATATAGACAAAATAGACTTTAAAACAAATAAATAAGTACTATATAACAGACAAAGAAGGACATTTCATAATGATAAAAAAGAAATAACCCTAATAAACATCTATGCAGCCAACATAGGAACACCTAAATATGTAAAACAAAGATTAATGGACATAAAGGGAAAGATCCACAGTAATATAGTCAGAGTAAGGGGACCTTAACACTCCACTGACACCAATGGATAGATCCTCCAGACAGAAAATTAACAAGGAAACAGTGGCCTAAAATGACGCATTTAGACCACAGGGATTTAATTGATATCATTAGAGCATTTCACCCCAAAGCACCAGACTACATATTCTTTTCCAGTGCACATGAAACATTTTCCAAGATAGACTGACACGTTAGGCCACAAAACAAGTCTCAATAAATTTGAGAAGTTTGAAATTATATCAAGTGTCTTCTCCAACCTAGAAATTAATTACAAGGAAAAAAATTGAAAAAAACATAAACACATGGAGGTTAAATAACATGCTACTAAACAATGAATGGGTTAATGATGACATGAAGGAAGAAATCAAAAACTACTTTGAGGAAAATAAAAACACAAACACAGTGATTACAAAATCCATGAGACGCAGTGATGCAGTCCTAAGAGAGACATTCATAACAATACAACTTTGCATTAAGAAACAATAAAACTCTCAAATTAACGATGTAAGCTTACACCTAAAAAACTAAACACAAATTGTACAATGTGGAAGAAATGGTTAAATTACTAGAAACATACAATCTTCTAAAACTGAATCAGGAAGGAAAAGAAAATCTAAACAGACCGATTACTACTAAATGAATCGAGTCAGTAATCAAAAACTTCCCAACAAACATAAGTCCTGGACCGGATGGCTTCACAGATGAATTTTACCAAACATTCAAACTAATTAATACCTACTCTTCTCAAAATATTTAAAAAATATAAGAGAAGGGAAGGCTACCAAACTCATTTTACATGGTCACCCTGATTCCAAATCCAGACAAAAACTACAAAAAACATTATAGACTTATATCTCTGATGAACATAGATGCAAAAATCCTCAACAAAATATTAGCAAACTAAATTCAGCAATACATTAAAAATATTATAGCCATGATCAAGTGGGATTTATTCCTGGAATGAAAGGTTGGTTCAATATCCACAAATCAATTAATGTGATATACAACATAAACAAAATGAAGGATAAAAAGAACATCAATAAATGCAGAAAAAGCATTTGACAAAATCCAATATCCATTTATGATTAAAAAAAATCTATCAGCAAAGTTGAGATAGAGGGAACATACCTCAACTCAACATAATAAAAGCCATGTATCACAAACCCATGGCTAATACTATACTCAACAGGGAAAAGCTGAAAACTTTTTTTTTAAGATCAAGAACAAGACAAGGATGTCCACTTTTACCACTTCTATTCAACATAGTATTGGAAATCTCAGCTACAGCAATCAGACAAAAAAGAAAGAAAGAAAAAAGAAATAGAAGGCATCCAAATTGAAAAGAAAGAAGTAAAACTCATCCTTTGCAGATGACATGATACTCTATAGAGAGGACTCTAAATATTTCATCAAAAAACTATCAGAAAAGATAAATTAATTCAGTAAAGTAGCAGAATACAAAATTAATATTCAAAAATCAATTTCATTTTTATACAATAACAAACTATCAGAAAGAGAAATTAAGAAAACAGTCTCATTTATGATTGTATCAAAAAATATAATACCTAGGAATAAATTTAGCCAAGGAGCTAAAAGACTTTTACCTGAACGACTGTAAGACTCTGAAGAAAAAAATTGAAGAAGACATATTGAAATGAATGGATACATTGCGCTCATGGATGGAAAGAATCGAAGTCATTAAAATGTCCACAGTACCCAAAACAATCTGTAGATTCAATGTAATTGCTCTCAAAATGCCGATGCCATTTTTCACAGAACTAACACAAACAACCCTAAAGTTTATAGAGAAGCACAAAAGACCCCAAATAGTCATTGCAATCTGAGATAAAAGGAACAAAGTAGATATCATAATACTTAAAATTAAACTATACTACAAGGCTGTAGTAATCATAACAGCATTGTACTGGCATAAAAACAGACATGTAGATCAAATGGAACAGAATAAAGAGCCCAGAAATAAATCTATGCCTATATGGTTATTTAATCTATCTCTAAGGAGGAAAGAATAAACAATGAGGTAAACACAGTCTATTCAATAAATGGTGTTGGGATAACCAGACAGATACATGCAGAAAATGAAACTGGACCACTTTCTCACACCATATACAATAATAAATTCAAAATGTATTAAAGACTTAATCATTAGATCTAAAACCATAAAACTTCTAGAAGAAAATATAAACAGTAAACTCTCTGACATTGCTCTTAGTAATAATTTTTCTGACTTATCTCTTTGGACAAGAGAAAAAAAGAAAAAATAAAAACCTAATGGGAGTACTTCAAACTAAAAATTTTTGCATGGCAAAATATGATCAACAACAAAAAAATAACCTACTGAACAGAAGATGTTTGTCAATGATACATTTGATAAGGAATAAATATTCAAAATTTATAAAGAACTCATATAACTTAATAAGAAAAAAAATCAATTAAAAATGGGCAGACAACCTGAATAGACATTTCTGCAAAGAAGACATACAAATGGCCAACAGACATATGAAAAGATGCTCATCACTAAGAATCAGAGAAATGCAAATTAAAATCACAATAAGATATCACCTCGCACCTAGATAGTCAAAATGGAGGTGTCTCAAAAAATTTAAAGTAGGACTACCTATGACCCAGTAATTCCACTTCTAGGTATTTATACCAAGAAATTCAAAATGCTAATTTAAAAAATATATATGCACCCATATGTTCATTGTCATGTTATTTACAATAACCAAGATATGGAAGCAACCTAATTGCTCAGCGATAGATGATTAGATAAAGAAGATGTGGGGCATTTAGTTTTTTAAATAACTATTATCTTCAATCATTCAGAAAGTTTTAAAAATTTTTAAAAGCGAATGTTTGATTTAACATACATTACTCTGAATTTCTCTCCTGGTTTAAAAAAGAAGAAATAACATCAAAAATTTATTTAGGGCAGATGAATGTATTAGACTTTACTATTCCATGTGTGTCCTAGGTAAGTTTACAGGGAGTGCTTCATTCTATTTTATGGAGATTTTAAAACATATCCATGTACTGCCTAGGGCAAAGACTTTACTTAAAATCAATTTATGTGTAAATAAGTAAATTTTTTTAAGTTAAAGGATGCTATACCAGAAGCACAATTTTAATAAAGTCCCATTGAAAAAGTTAATCAATGGGACTTTATTAAAATTTAAAACTTAATTTTAACAAAAGATGCTCATAAGAGGGGAAGACAAACTACAGACTAGGAGAAAATATTTGTAAAACACATATATGATAAAGGACTGGTATCCAAAATATACAAAGTTCTCTTAAAACTCAATAATAAAAAAACAAACATCGAACTCACAGAAACAGCAAGTAGAACAGTGGTTACCAGCTGACAGGGGAACAGGGAGGGGATGGAGAGATGTCGGTCAAACGGTATAAAGGTATAATTATGTAGGATGAGTAAGTCTAAAGATACATGTACAGGAATGATAACTATACTTAATAATATTATATTAAGACTGTGAAAATATACTAAGAGACATTTCAGGTGCACTATCATGCACAAAAAAATGTTAACTTTATAAGGAGATAATATGTTAATTAGCTTGACCAAAGTAACTATTTTACTATGTTTATGTATATCAAATCATGTTGTACACCTTAAATATATACAATTTTATCAAAAATATATAAATTTTTAAAAGGAATAAAAAAATAACCAATATAAAATGAGCAAAAGTTCTGAACAGACACCTCATCACCAGAGAAAGCATACAAATGACAAATAAACTTATGAAAAGATAATCGACATCATACATGATTAAGAAAATGCAAATAAAATAACACAGAGATACCAATATACACTATAATAATGTAACAAAATTAGAATAGCTACACAGGAATTTCTATAATTTACCTATAGAATAAACAAAATTTGCTCTTAGAGATTTCAAAAAAGCATAATTTTAGCCAGACAGCTAGAGGAAGTGTATCTTTGTCTACAGAAATACAATTTGAACTAAACTAAAAAAATAGAGTAATCAATAAGACCACTGGAAAGATAAGGAAAAAGCAATGAACTAAAGGCCTCTATAAATATTAAACAGAGGAAATAAAATACTTTAACACTGAAAACTAACTATCATATTTTCTGTTAAATATAATCAATGCCCCATCCCTCAACCACTATCTTAATGAAAATATTTTACAAGTAGAACTGGTATTAATTTCTTATATCTTTTTCAGTTTTCTTGAGATTTAACATACATCACTATATAAATTTAAGATGTACAGCATAATGGTTTAACTTACATACATTATGAAATGATTACTGCAATAAGTTTAGTTAGCATCCATCATCTTATATAGGCATAACAAAAACTCGAAAAAAAAAGAAAAAACTTTTCTTGTGACAAAAGCTCTTAGGATCTACTCTCTTAGGATATATATATACAGTCAACCAATAGTCACTGGCACCAATTCAACAACAGAAATCTCTAGTTTGGGGGTGCAGTAAGAAGGAAACTTTATTTAGTGCAAACAACTCAATTGTGATATAGCATGCCTGTGAAAACAGCACAGCTGTGGAACAGTTCAACAGTGCTACAGCTCAATTATGAAGCAACATGGCTGTGAAACAGCAGGGCTATAAGGAGGGGGAGCTGGGGCAGGTGGCTCTGAGGCAAAACTCCTTTTCACCTAGACAGCTCTGCTCTTCTCTGGTCTGCTCCACCTACTCCAGTACAGCTCTGCTCTTCTCAATATGCTCCACACTTATTGGCAAGACCTCTTGGTGTTTCAGCTCCAGCTGAGGAACTATAATATTCAATCTTTGATGGAAAGGGAAATTATGCTCTATGAGCCAGAGGAGAGCTGACATATATAGACAGAAATCCCTGCCCCTGGTCCCTGATTGTCCAGTTTTCATGCAAGTAAAGACTCCAAATTCTTGCGGTTTGATTGGTCCAAAATACACTGTCCTGATTGGTCAGAATGAAGACATTTTGGTTGGTTAAGATGCTGATGGGGATATAGCAGCACAGCTCCAACCGAATGGGGAAAGTCTCAGTATTAGTGGTTGAAATACAATTCCAGGAACTCATTTATAAGTGTTGGCTCAGATGGCAGGAACGCAGTGTAAGCAAATAGTTCAATGCAGGTTTTTCTGAAGCACAGTTTGCGTTTGAGTCTCCTATATACAAATAGCTGCTAGGTTCTGTTTTGTTTGTTTGTTTGTTTGTTTGTTTAATTTGAGCCCAGTTAGCCACCGAGAACCTTAGTAAGTATTTTTTTCCTCAGGATCCATGGTACAATACAGCAGTGTTAACTATAATCACCATGTTATACATCCCCAGTACTTATTTATTTTATAACTGGAAATTTGTACCTTTTTGACCACCTTCTTCCAATTCCCCCTCCCCTCCTCCACCCTTCACCTCTGGTAACCACAAATCTGATTCCTTTTTTTGTGAGTTTGGGGTTTTGGTTGCTTGCTCTTTTATAAAAATAAATTTCACGTATAAGTGAAATATATATATTTGTCTTTCTCTGTTTAACTTATTTTACTTAGCATAATGCCCTCAAGTTCCATCCATATATATCCTCATTATATATATACATACATACATACATACATACATACATATATCCCATACATACATACATACATACATACATACATATATCCCAATTTCTTTTCTTTATCCATTTATCTGTCAGTGAACACTAAAGTTGTTTCCATGTCTTGGCTATTGTAAATAATGCTGCTATGAACATTGAAGTGCAGATTTCAAATTAAATTAGTGTTTCAAATCCTTTGGATATATTCCCAAAAGTGGATCATATGGTATTTCTATCTTTAATTTTTGAAGATCCTCCATACTGTTTTCCAGAGTGGCTGTACTAGTTTACAAAACCACCAACAGGGTACTAGAGTTCACTTTTCTCCACATCCTCACCAGCATTTGTTATTTGTTGCATTTTTGATAATAAGCCATTCAACAAGCATGTTCCTCTCTCTTCTTAATAAAAACATACATACATACATACATACATACATACATATATCCCAATTTCTTTTCTTTATCCATTTATCTGTCAGTGAACACTAAAGTTGTTTCCATGTCTTGGCTATTGTAAATAATGCTGCTATGAACATTGAAGTGCAGATATCTTTTCAAATTAGTGTTTCAAATCCTTTGGATATATTCCCAAAAGTGGATCATATGGTATTTCTATCTTTAATTTTTGAAGATCCTCCATACTGTTTTCCAGAGTGGCTGTACTAGTTTACAAAACCACCAACAGGGTACTAGAGTTCACTTTTCTCCACATCCTCACCAGCATTTGTTATTTGTTGCATTTTTGATAATAAGCCATTCAACAAGCATGTTCCTCTCTCTTCTTAATAAAAAACCCGGTTTTTAATGACTGAAAGCGGTAGCTCTTGACCTCTACTGCACATTAGATCACCTGGGAGCTCTAAAAAATATACGGGTAAATGAAATCAGAATCCTTGGATAATTTTGAGTTTAGTTTACTTAAGAGCTAAATTCTTTATACCTAGAAGATCTATTTCTCCTATTTCATATTTTTGACAAGCCAGACTTTGATGTAATAATGATAACAATAATAATAACAGCTAATATTTGTGCTTACTACATAGTGCTTACTATGCAATGGAACCCATAATAAAACATCTGCTTCTTTATATATAATTATGTTCTCAGCTTCTTCATGCATAACAATTTTATCTATCTTTTAAAAAGGTAAGGTTCACTCGTTTGGTTAAAATAAATTGGAGGACAGAATTAAAGATATTGTATTTGTTCACACAATAAAAGAGGATGCATCTTTCATTCAGATTTTCTACTTTGATTGTTACCAATGCATGAAACTTAAATTATGAAGAACTTAAATATATGATGGATTTTTTAAAAGTCATCTTTCATTCCACCACAGAAATAAAACACTATTTTTGTAGCTAATCTTGCCATAGCTTCAGGTTGTCTGATCAGACATTTCCTCCCCCTGACTTATTGGTAACCTAGATGTAAGCAAGCCCCCAATGGGCAACCTCAGCCAAAACCCAACACCATCTTAAAACCACAGTCACCATTTCTCTTCATCCTTGAAGCTGTCCAACTGGACAAGGCATGGATAAAAACTTGATTGTTCTCTCAGGAATCATGGAGATTAATTAAAAAGCAAAATACTTCCTCAAAAGAATTCAATCAAAATTTCCATTAAGCAGCTTTGTTCTTTCCCTTTGTTCATTGCCAACTAACTCAACTCTCCTCTTTGCTTTCCCTATAAGAACAGTAAAAATTCTGTCTGCCAAATCCACATATTAAGCTCATATCCTCACTTTGCATAACCCACTCAGTAGAACAAAAACCCACCAGTTAGCCTTATGTTGACAATTTATTTTTTCTTGAGCAGTCTTTTAAGTGATTTTATCTCCCAGGACAAGTGGTCTACCAAAGTGTACCTCCAGTAAATATTAAGGCCTAGTTCTAATTACTCAGAAGACTTTTCCCACTCGATATATATACATATATATAATTGTACTCTTTTCAAAAAGGTTTTTATAGAAATTATATAACTAGATACTCATTGCAACTCTGAAACCACAGTGCTGAAGATACAGAAATGAGTTTAACTTTACCTCTACTTACAGATGGAGAAACAAGGGCATTGAAAGAATAGGTGATTTGTCCATTTTTTTCATAGCAAATGGCAAAATTTAGACTGTAACCCTATTCCTTTGACTTACAAATCAACTTTCTTCCCACTAAAGAGCTCTGCCTCTCAGTAAAAACCAACTTTTTGGCTTGAATTAGGTTCTTAATTTTTATTTTCTGATCTATAAATTGAAGCTACACCTTATCCTTGAAAATTCAAGTGGCTTCTATGAAGACATACATTATGAATGTGTACATCCTTTGTATTTCTTAGAAGAAATGTATCTAATCAATTCAAGGTGTTGCTCTAACAAAAAGCCAAGTTTTGACCTCTGATACATGTCAGTGACTGATGTCATACATTTCAAAGCAAAATGTAGCTTGATATTGTCTGAATAAACAAGGCATGTAAATTAACTCAGCCATAAAAGCTTTTTAAAAAATTTTAAAGAGGAGAGCTTTGGCAAGTAGATTAAAATATGGAACAACATAAGTATTTCAGGCTGTTGGTGCTACTCATTGTCATTCTGTGTGTTATTGCTATGACAATGACGAGTGTGGGAAGGACTTTTAACTTCTATGGGCTGGTAGATTTTTTTAACCTATTTATAATATTATTCATATTAACCTCTCTCAAATGACCAGCACAGGGAAAAAGAGGAAATTGAAAATACTTTATCAACTGAGATAAAGCAGATAATTCAATGTCACCTCTGACCTCTTTTCTCCCAATGCATTGCCTATCTGAATAATGTAGCAAATTGAAGTGAAAGTATATCCATTAAATCATTTTTCTTTACAATGTGACTGATTATACTGTGCTAAGAAGATGATGACATCTTAAAACATGGGTAACAGTTGGTGAATTGAATGGCTTTAATTTAATTTCCAGAAATCTGAAGTTGCTAGGGTTTTGTTTTGTTTTTTAATATGGAAATCACGTTTGAAATATATTTGTCTGGTAGGAGGATAAGATTGGCATAAAGGTAAGCAACTGGCAAATTGTTCACAGCAATAAATTTGCCCAGTGCATTTCATAATAAAACTTCAGAAATGAGAGACTGTTCACCAGATGTGGTAGGGAAAAAAATGTTTTGTTTTGTTTTGTTTTGTTTTGTTTTATTAATTTAACTACTAAATTGCTTAAAGGTACACTCTGGTAAGTCCTCTTTTAGCTAAAAATGTCTGTGTCTTGTTAAATGTTTATTGAATAGTGTAATTATATTGCTTTCGTTGTTAAATGATATTGACATTTTTGAATAAAGATTTTTATTCAGGCAAGATGCAATGTGAACATCTGGCAGTAACCTTATGCATACCATTGAAGCAAGCAAACAAAAAGTTTGACCATTGTGTATTTTTTTCCCTTTTTTCTCTTTCCTAAGTTCTCTGAAAGTGACTCACATCAGAATATATTTAAACATGAGGACTTGGTCACTTATCATTGAATACATTTCTATGTAAATTCCTAGCAAGCTGGTGGTTGCTGAAGTTGAGATCAATTTAACTATGAAACAACTGTTTCTCAATGTGGCAGCTGCTTAGTTCACTTCAAATTTTTGTGACAGTAAAAAAGAAAAAACTGATTTTTAAAATAGGCAAAATATAATGGTCATTTATTATAACATTTCCAGTTTAATATTTTCATAATAAGTAAAGAAATTAATTTCTAAATGGTATCATCAGTTAGCTGTCAGCTTTTTTCTCTGCATAGAATGTTTAAGTTTAAGAATCTCTTAATTTTATCTATTATACAATTGACCCTCCACAAAGTGGCCATAATTAGACCACAGGAAGAGGATCACTAGAGTTGTTGGTTCACTATGTCCTAGCACATTTCTTTCTTCTCTTTCCCATTTCCCATTGTAACGGAGGATGACAAAACTTGGCTCTCCTCTATTCTGAGAACTCTTTACTAATTTAAAGGTAAAATTTTGATTTATGTGGAAGAAAGGAGTTGTAGATAGCCGAGTGTTTTACAAGGAATTTTCGAGGCAGATTTTTTTTCTTTTAAGTTTTCCTGTCAGAAAATAGATTTAGACATCAGAGTAAGTGAAATATAATCAAATGCAAATGTCTAACATAAGCTGTATCTACAGAGCAAAGCAACAGTTGACAAACTTATTCCCTTAATCTAAGCCCAAGTCCAAAGGCATTCATTCATCTAAAATATCCAGAATGATTATCAAGAATGCCCCCAGTTGGTGGATTGCTCAGCATCCCGTTTGCTTTAATTAGTTAAAAACATATTCCCATATATCTATGGCATAAGAAAACATGGCCAAACCATCTGGTTCCTTCTCTCCCGCTCATCCACACAACTGCCTTTATAGTGTGCTAGGATGGTCCTAAGTAAATGGAAAGATCAAAATTCTACAGTCCCAGAATGTATTTTTGATCTGAATTACCTCTACTGGCTATTATAAGACTCAAATATGGTAGTCCTGAGGAGAGTTGATAAAGATATGTAAGTTAAGGAAAAGCATATGAACACAAATATGATATCGAAAACCACAGGGCATATTTAGTAAAAAATGAGTAGTTTAAACAAGTCAGAGTAGGAGATTACTTTCAGTCTTGAAAGATGTACTAAGTGGATGGTAGCAAGTAGAAGAAAAGAACATTAAAGAGAACGTGTGCAAGAAGCTTGGCACAGCTGGAGCACAAATTCTGGGTGTAGATAAAAGAGAGATTTAACCAGTAATAATGTAATTAGGTAAGCAGGAGTCAGGTAATTGAGTCATCAGGCATGCTAAGATGTTTGAATTTATTTAATCCAAAATGAAATGGTATTTTGGGCAAGATTGTAATATGGTCAGCTTTGTATTTTATGCAGATCACTCCTATGACTTTATAGAGGATAGGCTAGAGGAACACTAAGGTAGGGATGAAGAGATGAAGTTGATGGGAAACATTCCAAAAAGACAGAACGCTCAGGTCTACTTGTTAGGTAGAATGTGGAAGGTGATGGAGATGATACCCCAGTTGATGGTTTAGGTCACTATCTCCATGAAGGTGCAAGTCTTAGATGTGGAGAAGAAGATAAGGACTTTGATTTGAGATACAATAAACTAGAGTTGCTTATTAAACGCTATAACTGAATCCCTAATATATGGGTATGGAATTTAGGAAGAACTGTAGCAAATAAATAATGTAATGTGTAATAATACATATAAATTATATATAATAACTGGAATAAGTTATATATCATATGTAATTATTCTTCTGATTTCAAAGTAACATGTTCATTTTAGAAAATTTAGGAAATTAGAAAAGAGTAAAACATAAGATGCAGATGGGTTGGTTTTATAAATTCAATAGTTAAATTCCATGAATAATAATTGTCATCTCATATGTGGAGCATAAATTTTCAAAGATTTATCATATAATAAAATGCATTTAAAAGTAAAACTAAACTACACATGTGACATAGTTAGACTGTCATGAACTAAGAATGACTTTAAGAAACTGAATTACCACAAGAAGGAAAAGCTCAGTATTAATGATACTAAAATCCTAATTACATTCACATAAATCAAATTAGCTCTTCAACTTTATGGGAACATTTGTGGCTAGCTCATCTTGGTAAACCCATTAGAGAATGGTACTACAGAAAATCAGGTTCTACAAGAGACATAGCCTTGGGTTCATCTGTAGTTGAGACAACTAACTGTAAACATCTGCCTCTATAATTTTCTATTTTGCATGTATATAATTTTAAGATCTCAAATAATAATTGCCCAAACATGTGAGAAAAATTCAAAACTTTCTTTGAGAAACAAGTTGACTCTGTCTTTGGTCATCTCTATAGCCAAATCTCCATTAGGGTGTGGAATGTAACCTCTTTGGGTCAAAAATAAAATTCAAGATCTACCATTTTCATAGAAGATTATAAACTTTTAGAATGGTATATCCAGTGTCTCTCTCACCTATGTGGAACTTATTCACTCCAGGCACTTACAAAAATAGCTTGATCTTTTTTTAATGAGATACAACTTACATAAGTGCACAAATCTTAAGTGTACAGCTAGATAAATTTTTACATGTGTAATAATAGATCTGTGTAATCATCACCAAGATCAAATTAGAAAACATTTTCAGCACTAAAAATGACTTTTTGTGTAACTACCCAGTAACTACTGTTCTGAACACCCCAGATAAACACTGTTCTGAATGCTAATACCATAGATTAGCTTTTCCTGCTCTTGAAATAGAAATGGAATCATATAATATCGTTAGTATCTGGCTTCATTTGTTCAACATATTGTTACTGAGCTTTATCTATATTGTTACATGGTCTCTTTTGTTGCTGTGTAATATTCCATCATATAAATGCACCAGTTTGTTTATTCATTTTCTTATGATGGACATTTAGGCTGATTCCAGTTTGTCACTATTATGAATAAAACTGCTAGAAACATTCTGATATATACTTTTTGCAGACATAAGAGCCCGTTTTTCTAGGATACCCACTAAAAGTGGGTATATGTATATTTGCCTTCAGAATATACTGTAAAACAATTTCCCAAAGTAGCTATAAAAATTTATAATTCCAGTAAAAAACTTAATCTTGACTTAGACACAGTTTTTTCTTCTAGATTACTGTGAGTAGAATTCATATATATCAGAATAATATAAGAAACATGCTACCTTCTTATTCTGCTAGGTTATGTTATTAAACTCAGACCTTGTTCTAAGCTAGATCACAAGAAATATTTGCCTTTATTACACTATTTTAGATACTTCAAAAAAGTCTGGTTGAATTTTATCAAAAATACGTATAAGGAACAAAAACAGAAAAATTATACATTTTTAGAACTTTTATAATCAATGCAACAAACAGAAGAATTTTCCGATTTAAATAAAACCAAAAACAGTTATATTTGATCATTTAATATTTTAAATATGAAGAATTTTGGAAAGAAAGCAGAATGATAGACATCCCCAGATCTCTCCCCTGGAAACAACGATAAGTTAAACATCTAAAACTCAACAAACAAAAAACCCAAACTGCACACCAGCACGTCTGAGCATAGGATCAGCACATAAGAGCTACTACAGGTCTGAATACCGGGTGTCAGGCTCTGGACTGGGAGAAATAAAGAAGCTGCTTCTCGCGGTCACCAGAGCTACCTGTAGGACAAGAGAGAGGGGAGAAGGAGCAACGACTTCCCTGAATGGCATTTCCTGGGAGAGTTGTGAGTTCCACATGGCTGGTGGCAGGGCCAAGTCATCAGGGCAGAAAGCAGAGAAGCAGGACTGCAGAAAAACAACAGTTGGTTTTTATCAGCCACGATTGCAGAACAAAAGCTGAGCCCTAGCCCCCAAATCCCAACCCAGAGAGCCCCTTCGCCCATAACCTCCAAGACCAAACACCTCTGAGACCTAGCAGAATCTGAGTAAACACTACCAAAATTGTTGCTAATACTGACAGGGACTGAAACTGAGGATAGCAAGCGTGATTAAATATCTATAAGAAAATAAAAAGGTATTTTTAAGGCTTCATATAAAGCAGGGGTAGAAGAGGATTAGACAACACGTACGGGAAACCAAGAGAAAAGCACCTTCTTTGCAATAGGCTAAAAAGAGACTTTTATATAATAAATCTTCTTTCTGGAAAAACAGAATACATTTCCATTAATGCCCAGGTGGAAAAATAGAACATTAAATATCATGAACAACCAAGGTGACAAGGCATCTCAGAAAAAAAGAAAAAAAATATCCAGAATATAAGCTTACAGACATAGAAATGTGTGACTTAAAAGACAGAGAATTCAGGATGGTACTTCTGAAAAAAAACTCAGTGAATTCAGAAACGAGTCATATCAACAATTTCAGGAATTGAAAAAACACCTAGGTGAGCAGAGCAAGGAGATTGAAACCCTCAAAATGAATAGAATACATCTTCTGGATGTAAAACAAGACAAAACAAAACAAACAAACAAAACACTGCAAGAGTTGAAAAATGAAATAGCAAGCTTGGGAAATAGAGTCAACCAAATGGAGGAAAGGATCAGTGATATCAAAGACAAAAATTTAAAAACAAATCAGAAAGAAGAAGAGAGAAACTGAAGAATGAAAAAATAATGAAAGAGAAAAACAAGAACTAGCTGATACCATCAGGAGAGGAAACATAAGAATAATGGGCATTATCGAAGGCAAGAAAAAAGAACAGGAATTAGAAAGCATTTTCAGACAATTAGTTGATGAGAATTTCCCAAATCTAAGGAATGAGCTGGAGATTGGAATTCAAGAAGTCAACAGAACACCCAATTATCTCAACCCAAATAGGCCTTTACCAAGACACATTGTATTAAAATAATCAAAAATCAGCACAAAGCCAGAATTCTCAGGGCAGGCACGGAGAAGAAAGTGGTAACTTATAAAGGAAAACCCCTTAGTTCATTCTCAAACATCTCAGCACAAACGTTACAAGCCAGAAAGGAATGGAATCGAATATTTAAACTATTAAGCTAAAGGAACTACCAGCCAAGAATAATGTATCCAGCTAAGCTCTCCTTTAGATATGAAGGAGAAGTTAAGACCCTTCCAGACATAAAAAAAAATTGAGGGAATTCTCCATTACAAGGCCTGCACTACAGAAAATACTAAAAAACTAGAAAAGGAAGAACAAATGAGGCCTATAGTCAGCAGAAGGAAAGAAATAATCAAAATTAGAGTAGAATTAAATGAAATTGAAAACAAAAAACAACAAACAAAAAGAAATGCAACAAAAAGCTGGTTCTTTGAGAAGGTTAAGAAAATTGACAAACCCCTGGCTAGACTCATTTAAAAAAAAAAAAAAAGACACAAATCAACAAAATCAAGGATGAAAGAAGGGAAATTATGACTGACATCACAGAAATACAAAGGATCATACAAGAATACAATGAAAAGGTATATCACACCAAATTTAATAACCTAGAAGAAATGGACCAATACTTAGAAAAATACAACCTTCCTAGACTGAATCAAGAAGAAATGGAAAATCTAAATAGACTGGTCCACAGTATGGAAATTGAAACAATCATCAAAAACATACCAAAAAGTAAAATTCCAGGACCAGATGGCTTCACCAGTGAATTCTACCAAACATTCAAAGAAGATTTAATACGGATTCTCCTCAAACTCTCCAAAAATTAGAAGAGGAGACAATTCTTCCCAACACATTTTATGAGTCCAATATTACCCTGATACCGAAACCTGGTAAAGATAACACAAAAAAAGAAAACTATAGACCAATATCTCTCATTAACTCAGATGCAAAAATCCTAAATAAGATACTAGAGAACCGAATACAGCAACGTATTAAGTGGGTTTCATCCCAGTGGCAAAATGATGGTTCAACATACGCAAATCAATTAACGTATTACACGCATGAACTAATTAAAAAATAAGAATCATATGATCCTATCAATAGATGCAGAAAAAGCCTTTGACAAGATACAGTATCCATGATCAAAACACTTTAATTTATGATCAAAACACTTAACAACATTGGTATAAAAGGAAAGTACTTTAACATAATAAAGGCCATCTATGACAAACCCTCAGCCAACATTATACTTAATGGTGGCAAACATAAACCCTTCCCTCTAAGATCAGGAACAAGCCAAGGCTGTCCTCTATCGCCGCTGTTATTCGATATAACATTGGAGGTCCTAGAAAGTGCAATGAGACAAAGAAAGATATAAAAGGCATCCAAATAGTAAAAGAATAAGTTGAACTGTCACTATTTGTGGATGACATGATTCTCTATATAAAAACTCTAAAGACTCCACAAGAACACTGCCAGAAACAAAAAGCAAAGACAGTAAAGTTTCTGGATGCAAAATCAACGTTCAAAAATCCATAGAGTTCCTATACTCTAATAATGAAGTGTCAGAAAAAGAAGTGGAAAAAATATTTCCTTTTGCAATTGCAACAAAAAGAATAAAATATCTAGGGATAAATTTAACAAAACATGTGAAGAACCTATATAATGAAAACTATAAGACCCTATTAAAAGAAATCGGAGAAGGTACAAAGAAACAGAAAGATATTTTGTTTTCTAGGATTGAAAGAATCAACACAGGTAAAATGGCCATATTACATAAAGCTTTATACAGATTTAATTCAATCCCCCATCAAAATCCTATAGGCATTTTTGAAAGAAATAGAACAAAAAATCATCAGATTTGTATGGAAGCACAAAAGACCCTGAATTGCCAAAGCTATTCTGAGAAAAAAGAAGGAGGCTGGAGGTATATCACTCTGCCTGTCTTCAAATTATGCTACAAAGCGACAGTCACATGGACCTTTGGAACAGAATCAAGAGTCCAGAAGTAAACCCACATTTATATAGGCAAATAATTTCTGACAAAAAAGCCAAAATGTACAGTGGAGAAAGGAAAGCCTCTTCAATAAATGGTGCTGGGAAAACTGGAAAGCCACCTGCAAAAAAATGAAAATGGAATATTGTCAATCACTACACAACAAAATTAACTCAAAATGGATTAAGGACCTGAATATAAGACCTGAAACAATAAAATGCATAAAAGAAAACATAGGAACTAAACTCAAGGACCTTGGACTTAAAGAGGATTTTATGAATTTGACCTCAAAGACAAGGGAAGTAAAAGCTAAAATAAATGAATGGGGATATCCAATATATACAAAAAACTCATACAACTCAATAACAACAAAAAACAAATGATCCAATAAGAAAATGGGCAGAGGACCTGAACAGATACTTCTCCCTAGAGGACATACAAATGGCCAACAAATATTTGAAAAGATGTTCAACATTGCTAGCTATTAGGGAAATGCAAATCAAAACCACAATGAAATATCATCTCACACCTCTTAAAATGGCTATAATCAACAGGATAAGTAATAAAAAATGTTGAAGAAGATGCAGAGTAAAAGGAAATCTCAGACACTGCTGGTGGGACTGCAAATTGGTATAGCCTCTATGAAAAAAGTTTGGAGTTTCCTCAAAAAACTAAGAATTGATCTACCATATGATCCACAATCCCTCTACTGAGTATTTACCCCAAAGACTTGAAAACCCATATCCAAAAAGATATTTTCATGCCGATGTTCATAGCAGCATTATTCACAGTGGCCAGGACATGGAAGCAACCAAAGTGTCCTAAGATAGATGATTGGTTGAAGAAGCTGAGGTACATACATACAGTGGAATATTACTCAGCCATAAGAAGCAATGAAATAATGCCATTTACGACAAAAATAGATGGAACTCAAGATAATCATGCTATGCAAAATAAGGCAGACAGAAAAAGTTGAAAATCACATGATATCACTTATATGTGGGATATAAACCTAAAAGCAACAAATGAACAGGACAAAAATGACTCATGGACATGGACTATAGATTAGTGGTTACCAGAGCATAGGAGGTGAGGGAGGAGGAGGGAGGTAGACACAGTAAGGAGGGTCAAATATAAGGAGTTAAGGGGAGGGTGAAGTAGATAAAGGAAATGAAATATATGGTGGCTGAAGGAAACTAGACTTTGGGTGGTAAATACACAATAGAATATATAGATGTTAAATGATAATATACATCTGAAAAATATATAATTTATTAACCAATGTCACCCCAATAAACTTAATTTAAAAAGGAAATAAAAATAAAAATACAAACTTAAAAAATAAAAAATAAAAAAATAAAACATAACACTAGAAACACACAAAAATAAAATAAAATACAATTTTAAATATGTAGCTGATCTCAAAAGTAAGACAAAGAAAAATCTCAGGTTCCCTAAGTAAAAAAGGGAATTTAAATCAGAGTAAAATGGTGAGGTTGACATCAAGTGGCCCACCCAAAAATCGGAATTTAATAAGTGCCTAAGGTACAGGGGTTTAAACACTCATTCAAGAATCAGGAGTCAAATATTTTTTCAATATCTCCAGTTCAACTTGTCCCAAGGTAAACTACCTATCTTGTGGATTTCCAAACTCAGTGCATTTCTTTCACCCAGTAAACTAAATCAAATTCGGAATCTGGCAAACTTTTTCTGTAGAGTCATTTTAGGCTCTGCAGGCCAGATTGTCTCTATCACAACTACTCAACTCTACTTTTTATAATGTAAAGGCAGCCATCAGTGATACATAAATGAACAGGCATGGCTATGTTCCAATAAAACTTTATTTACAAAAACAGGCAGCTAACCAGACTTAGGACAAGAGATATAGTTTTCTTATCTCTACTCATAAGGCAGCAAGCTAGGCTCCTCCAACATACTTCCCTTCAACATCTAATCAATCCCATCTAATTATTTTTTAAATTGTACTACAATTTGTTTCTTCCTCTCCTTTATTGACTATAAAAATTCATTATATTTCTATGAGTCTTCCATATTCTCGTGTATACTTCATTCATTTTTAACTGTTATATAATAGCTCATTATATCAATATTTTTTTTAGAAAGTTCTTTATCCATTTTCCTGTTGGATATTTGGGCCATTTCTACTTTTGGGTCTCAATTTCCTCAGCTGTAAAATATAATACCTACTTCACATGATTTTTATGTATTAAATAAATGTATATAAATTGCTTGAAAAAATGTCTGACACATGATAAATTGCACAAAAGGTTTGCTATAATTGCTATAATTGCTATATTATAGCTGTGCCTGGGTCCCTATATCACTACTAGAATGCAAATTTGTTGAGTTCAGATGTCCTGTTCTTTCACTTTCTTATTCCTGGGATCTACCATAGTGACTCAATAAATGTTTCATGAATAAATAAATAATTGACTCAATTTATAGATTCTAAGCAATCACAAATAAAAGCCCAAAAGAACCTCCACAGAATTTGACAAGGTAAGTCTTCAATTTATATAGAAGAACAAAGGACCAAAAATTAAAAAAATACTCCTAAAGAAGAAGAAAAAAGTGGAGGAACTTGACCTACCAGACATCAAATATAAATACATATTTTTTAAATTTGCCCAAAAGAATAACAGAAAAGAGAACTTGAAAGAGATTTGTGCATTTGTGGAATGCTGATAAATGGCAGAGGTGGCATTGCAAATCAGTAGGATAAGTAGGGGTTAATCAATAAATGGTGCTAGGGCAATTAATTGTCAATAGAGGTAAAAAAAAAAAGAATTTAGATCCGTAACTCACACTACGCACTAAATTCAATAATAGCTAGACTGAGACATAATATAAAAAAGCAAATCTCTAAGAAATATAGACTATAATCATAAAAGAAAACATAATATGTGCTAAAATTAGAATCTTCTATTAATCAAATGGTATCACTTTAAAGGGAAAATATAATTCCAAACTAGAGGAAATTATTTGTTACACATTTAACTGACAAATGATTCATATATAGAATTGATAAAAAAATATTTAAAAATTCTAAAAATTAATCAAGATAAAAACCAACAAGTCAATGAAAATATAGCTAAAAGATTCAAACAAATGTTTCACAGAAGAGGAAACACATATGGCAATATCTTCATCCTCAGTAATCATAATAAGGTGCCAAAAATTGGCAAGAATTAAGAAAGCTGACAATATAAAATGTTGAAAAGAAGTGGACAAATAGGAATTTTTACAAAGTGCCAGTGGAAGTGTAAAATGTCACAGCCATTTTGGAAAAACAATTGTCATGACCCCCGATGACCCCTCATAGCTATGCATCTTAGAAAACTTTTAAACATTTTAATTATGTACAAAAATGTTCATAACAGTACTGTTCATAGTAACAAAAAACACTGCAAATAGCCAATGACAGGAAATAGATAAATTAATATTTTTTTACTTACAGAGTGGACTACTCAACATTTGAAAATGAATGAATTGCACACAATGACATGGAAGACACAGAAATACCATGTGAGTATAAAAAGAAAGTCCCAGACTACTTAAAATTATAAGATACAATTGTCAAGCTCAAGAAAAGGTAAACAATATGTTGTTTACAAATGTAGATAAATGAGAATATTACTTTTCAAGGTAAGAAAATAAGAAAAATAAAAATTGAGATACTGTTCACTTCTGGCTTGTAAGTAGAGCACTTGGGGAAATATTATTTAGTGAATATAGCACACGTTTCAGTATAAGTGTATATTCTGCCATTTTGCTTCATAGGTTACACATATGTTTCTTATATTAAATTATAATTTAAAAATAAAGAAAGAATGAAGAAATCTTGTTCATGAAATGCCAGGTAAGACTATTATCTCTATCAAACTGAACTTGATCTACTGCTCAGGCCTAGAAGAGAAAAGTAATACATTCTTCAACATAATGGAAAGTAGATTAATCTCTCTCTAGAATTATCTTGGAGTAATCAAATTTTTTCCAAGACTCAAGAAGTCTCATTAATAGTTCCTAAGGCCAATGCATTAGGAATCCTGGAGTTGTACAGGATGTAGAAACACCAGGCAAAGGTCAACATCTAACTATTTTCTTTGCTCTTCTTGCTGCCCCTTCTCTGGATGAACTAGAAAACTAGTTCCATTTCCTCCGTAAAAGAAAAAGCATGATCCTGGAGGTAGCATATTGTTGAATCTCAACTCAAAGGATTGGATGTGTGAAATGTACATTTTAAGTGAGCTAAAGAATTTATGATGATGAACCTTAGGGACAAAGAACAAGGCCCCCAATAGATTTCGTATAGTACAGATACTATTTGGGGAAGGTAGACTTAAGAAGAAGGTAGATCAAGAAACATGAGTGAGAAAGACATAACATGAAGGTCTCTCTGTTAGATAGGCCATTGATTGGGGTGGGGGCGTGAATTGAGAGGGTAGGTGGCATCTGGATATTGAGTTTAGATAAGAAAGTAAAAGGAAAGAAAAAGTGAAAGGGTCATAAAGATTAACAAATAAAAATATAAACAAAAAAAACTTTTGCCTATGGCTTGGTTTACATAGTCACACCCTCAAAAGATCAAGAAATGGACAGCTATAGGGTAATGTGGACACAGATAAGTAAGAATCCATTGTATCTGACATGGGTGAGAGGCTGAAGTGTTTTAGAAATATTTAAAAATAAGATTGCAAGGCTAGGCAGTTTTTCTTTGAACACATATTCAAAACAAGTGAAATCTTCCAAAAATATTTACCAAAATTATATCTATTTTAATTTAATGAAAATATTGAAAAGGGTAAGAGCAAATATGTTTTAGATGAAAAAAAATGAGGATTTTTTTAACACTTCCTATGAAATGAAACTGAGTTATCTTAGGTTTTTCAACTTTGATTATGACTGCTTTGCTCATTCTCTACTGGAAGGTAATATGAATGTAGATTATATTTGTCAAAATAATATACTTATTAAAACAGTTCTTTGTGAATCAGCTTAAACTTTTTCTGAATAGTCATTTAATGAATGAGGTTAATAGGAAAAAGAAGGAAGAAAAAAGACTCAAGAATGAAAGACACTCCACAACGATGTTAATTTCTTTGCTTTACAAATCCCAAAAATTCAAGCAGTGTTTCCTGTCTCCAAATACAAGTAATCTGTAGAATTTAAAAAACTTTAAGAAAATAAATCAAATATATCTATCTTATTTTGGTCTCAGTGGCTTTTGAAATTAAGAACAAATATCTATCATTTTAAGAACTATATAGATGTCTAACCAATGTACTGTATACTTAAAAATAATTTAAATAAATAAATTTAAAAGATGGGAAAAAATATATGTGGAAAGTTTATAATACCTATAGATATGTTTACCCATTGGTATAAGGACCAAAAGTATTAGAGCTATAAAAAATGAGAGTTTC
>NW_006441950.1:642156-673973 GCF_000325575.1 Pteropus alecto | reverse complement strand
GGAAGAACAAATATCTAAACTTACTCATGATTTGAAGCACTTCATTCACTCATTTATTCATTTATTTAACTTCTCCACTCTCTGAACAACCTATTAACTTCAAAGTGATTTGGAAGCGTCACATATCTGGATAATAACTAAGATTAAGAACCTAAATGTAATGTAAGGCTACCTATTTGTGGCATTAAAAAATAACATTGGGTAAAAGAGGTCAAATATGTGGTGACATTAAAGAATTAAAAATAAATTAATGAATTTAAAAAAACTGCTTTTGCTATATCTTATAAAAAATAAATAAATAAAATAATATTCTCCCATACAGATATGAACAATATAGAATTATCTTGTACACCTTTAGAACATAATAATATAGTCAAACATTTATTGGAAAAGAATTTTATATATGTGTTACTACAAAACATTTATCTTCTTCCATCAGTTTCTCTAAAATATTGTCCTAGATTCTACTCACAGTTAGATCCATTAAAATCTCTTCTAATATATATGGTTAATATTTTTGCATATCAATCATCATTATAATCATGGCCAAAAGAAAAATACTCTATTTGGTGGAATTGCCTCATAAATAGTAGTCTTAAAACTACCTCATAACTGGAGGAATTAAAAAATTGATATCCCACCTGAAAGGCCGGCCTATGTTATCAACCTTGTAAACACCAAACCATGAAAGAGAAACACTATTATATTGTACTGTTAGAAATGAATTTCAACAACAGAGTCTAAGCAGTAAAAAACATCTTTTTCTACTGATGCGTGTACATCTATATTTGTCTATAGATGTAATACAAACACAGTATAAATGTGGCCATAGTACTTGTTTAGAAATGTCTTCAAATCGCAGCTGTTAACAATAAAAGTTGATTCTTCACTTTTTTTCTCATGTCTTTGTTTCCTTATATAAATATATACTTGTTTTTTAACTTGTTACGCAGGTCACAAATCGATGATCTGCCTACAGGAAATTTTGATTTGGCATATGTGGTGACATTTTAGAAGTTTGCATTAGTTGCCAACATACAAAAATTGTGAAATTTCATATAAAAATGCAGTTTTCCAACTTGACAACTCAGAAAATCTGCCAGCTTGGGGTTTGTTTGTTTGGTAAGTAATTGCTGTCCCTTCGATTGCGACAAATACTCCCTACTTTTGCCTGTACCCTAGAAATGTGTTTGCAATTACTTTAGACCACATCTACTGACACAAAAACTAAAGATGGCAAATGGTGTTATTTAATTATATAGACACCTTAGTATAAAAAAAGATAAATCTGTTTTTTCCATTTTTTAAATCGAAATTTCCTATATGAAGATATAATAATTGAAAATGTTTAAATAATTTTTTTTTAAATTTTTGATGACTTTTAGGGTTCACAGAGAGCTTTACAGACACTATCTCATAGAAAGCAAAGGCACTTAGAGACTTATTTTTTACTCAAATGATCTTCATTCTCCTGTTAATGAGGACAGGGTAACAGGAAATGTTAGAAGATGCTAGAGGAAAGTTCCAAAGTTCAAAGGGTAAGGGGGAATAGTTCTAAGAGAGTATAAAGCCATGTCTATGGAATAAAGTGCAGTGCAGATGAAGGCTGTGGTTTAGGAGGTTGAGAAGTGGCAAGATTGTTCACTGTTGATGAATTACAGCAGCAGAGAAGTCAGGGAGGACAACAAGTTGCCTAAATCATTGAGGAAGGTGTCCAGGATACCATTTCTGACAGCGTGAACGTTGGAAAAGTGGTGAATGAAAGGAAGGAAGTCAGGTACAGTCATCTGAAATGTAAACAAGAGAAATCTAGAGAAAGAATAGGCCTGCTGGAGAATGAATGGCCTCCCTTTAAAAGGGTTTGTGGGGGAAGAGTGGAGGGAAAGGCCAGACTTCAGTTCAGATGAAGAAGTAGAAAAAACAGTTTTACAAAATGTTCAGGATATAGAGGAGTTCTTTCAAAATTAAACAAGGAATTCACAACAGTTGTCCAACTTCTATTTAGATAGGAATTAGTTAATGAAAGCAAAAGCCGAAATTAGCTGTGTTAAAGAAATCAAATATTTCTCCATTTCCAAATATTCATGATCATTAATATGCTTTTCTCTTAAATCTGATTTCTACACTCTGATATGAAAATAAGTTTATTAGTTCATTTCTTTGCTAATTACACTTTTAAGTTGTTAAAAAGTTAGCTCGACTGTCATTCTATAGCTTGTCAAATGAATTCTAACTAAAAGCAGTATTTAATACATTTGTGCCAGAATGTCAAACATGATAGAATTATTCAAATTGACTTATTTTTCTAGGTTTATGTTTCTTTAAATGTAAAAAGAATGTCTCCATCAGCTAAGTTTCATAAAACTTGTATACATTTAAAAACTACAGAGGTAATAAGAGTTCTAACATGAAGATAAAAATTGACTTATAAGGATAGGAATTTTTTCTCCATCAGAAACTTTCCTGGACTTTTTCTGATTTTGGTATACCATTAAACCAAATAATTAAGTATCTTGCTTTGATGCTGTCATTAAATCACCCTAGAAAGAAACATACTGGTTTTACATTATCTGGTCTTGGTGAAACTTAAATTTTCCTCACTCTTATTCCTCTTGCCAAATTCTAACATTAAACAAACAAACGAACAAACTTGTTTTTCCTTGTTATAGGACATATAGCTGATGTTAGTGCCCTAAAGCTTATTTTCCCCTTTGTCATAAAATTCATGGAGCCATGTAATCCTAATAAGAGTACACAGAATAAAAAGAAGCTGAAACTACTGAGAGATTTTCTTTTCAGTACTAGTTATTATCCTTATAGACTATGATTTGAATATCCAGTATACCTAGATGTTCACAGAAACTATTCCTGGTAGAGTACAATTAAAAATGCAGAAGATATGTGGGGTAGTACAACACATGACTGGGCTGGTAGAAAGTAAAAGAATTCCTCAGAAGCCAGAGTAAGAAAGTTTTTATTCACAGAAGTAAGCAGGCACTGCGGCTAGAGGCTGCCTTCAGGTCTATGCTGAGTCCTGATGGTCTAGAGTCTGGATTTTAATGGAATACCCATTGTGAAAGAAGAGACAAAGACAGGACCTGAAAATTAGATGAGAAGCTAGAAATATAAGATCTGTAATAGTGGTTACTTCCAGTCAGGAGGGAGGGGATGGTAGAGAAACACAGAGGAGATTCCAATGGCACTGCTGCCATTTTACTCTTAATTTGGGTACTGGGTATATAAAGACTCACGTTCTTTTTATTCCCTAAATTATGCATGCATTCCTTTCATAAAATTGTGTTAGTTTAACGTAAAATAATTTTGCTGAAGTCAAACTCATGTCAAAATATCAAGGATAATTTTAATATAGAAAATGATCTTTGTTGCCCACAAAAATCACAGCTAAGATGTTAAAATATCTATTTATCTAAAGTCACTCCAGAGGACATGCTTTAATAAAATTTTTCCAATAATCTCCTCCTCTGCCTCATCATCACCATCCTGTATTTGAAAAATCAGAGACAATACTGAACTATGGTTTGTTCAATTAGCTAAAGTTCAATTCTGTTACCAAATTCACCATACTCTTCATTGTGCTCTCAGTTTGTAACAAATAATGCTCTGTAACTACCAAGATCAGCTGCAAATGACTTGTGAGTTTTCAAAAATCAAATTCATACACCCAAAGCAAAGAATGATCAAAAATAAGGTTTCATTTTAATGTTCCAATCTTTAAAAACAATTCCAATATACGAAATACAAAATATTTTGAGGAATGGACATTCGCCAGAATATATGTGCAGCTTCCTAAATGACAACACTGAAAAGGCCAACATTCATTCAAATGTCAAAAACATTTACTTTAAATTCAATGTTTCCTGTATAATCTATTTGTTGTTCAAAGTGGGATATTGAGGACTCCTATTATTATTGTAATGCTATCTATTTTTCCCCTTAGGTCTATTAATACTTGTTTTATATATTTAAGTTCTTCTATCTTGGGTACACAAATATTTATAAATATTGTATCCTCTTGTCAAGTTGATCCTTTATCATTATATAGTGACCTTCTTTATCTTTTCTTACAATAATTGGCTTCATTTTCCCATTTCTTCTTTATTTCTCCATAGTATTTGTTACATCTAACACACTATACATTTCTAATGTTTTTGTTGTTTATCTCCCACACTAGAATGTAAGCCGTATAGTGCAGAGATTTTTGTCCCTGCTGCGTCTCCAGTAACTAGAAGAGTAGCTGACACACAGTAGATATGCACTAAATATTCTTGAATGTCAAAGAGGCTACCTATGTTCACCCATTTCAAATAACTATGAGAGGAAAAATTATGCCTATGAACCTTTGATAGTGGGACAAGTCTTTTAGTTACAATAGTTATTAGAGTCTGCCATGTAGTCATTTAGGAAAATTCCCAGCAGCCCTCTGGCTTCCATGCTGAATCAGAATTTTAGAGCAGGGTACACTCATTCAAAGATTTTTCTCTCTTGCCCACTTTTTAAATCAAATTAACAATATAGAAACACCCCTTATTGCCAAAAGATTTTTCCAAAACCCTCCAAACAATATTTCAATACCAGCTCTGCAAAGAAGAAATCCAGTGCTGGGAATGAGTCAAGCAATCAGCAGTTGCCATTCTTAGGTTACTTTCCGCACCCTTTTTTTCTTCACTTAAAATTCTTAAACCTTCAAGTTCTATTCATTCTTATGGTTCTCTCTTTACCTCATTGATGATTTCTTTTCTGTGCAGAAACTTTTAAGTTTGATATAGTTCCATTCATTTATTTTTGCTTTTACTTCCCTTGCTTTTACTGTATGTGCAGTACTTAACACAGTGCATAGATAGTAAATAATGGCTATTAAATATCTGTAAACAATAAAATTCATGGAGACATCTAGTTTTTATTCTGTCTTCTCACAGTAACCACAACCAATGCTATGTTAATCTTATAAATACGTTTGCTCATTTTTAGTTACTGCTGTTATTACTGTTATAACCCTTAAGAAGAACTATTTTTTTTAATTAGGCATTCAATAAAAAGATTTAATATGCTGCAAATGTGGTGGTATTTTCCAAATAATTTTAGTGCTTCAGATTCAATGTTCTGGGAGGTTTTTGCTCTTGTGCTCCCACAGGTGAAATAACAACTAGAACTTACCAGAATTTCACTCATCAAAGAATCGCATGCAGTGGCATAAAACTAACACAGGTGCCACAGCATGAGGACAAAGAATAAATAGAAGCATATGTTCTGAAAGGTATATAATACTTCATTTCTTAAAATACTACTTATAAAACATGGGCAGCTTTGTTCTGCAAATTGGCTGACACCTAACATATAGAGGAACTGCTGTTAGTGCCGCGTGACCATGCCACCTGGATTCCCTTATCTTGTTTATTATTATTAACCATTTCAAAAATACTTTGGAGATTTTAAAGGAATAGATTGTGATCTCTGCTTTGAGTGTGGTCCTGCCAGAAGACCAAATGACTTTTTAAAGGTGCCCTTAGTGACACTGTTTGTCTTAACTATATTATCCTTTTAAAAACAACTGTCCTTTGGGGGAACACTCAGAAAGGATATTAGGGATTATGTTTGAATAAAAACACTGGAACTTGCTTTTCTATCCTCCCTTTTTTTCAGGGGAGAAATCGCCTTGGAATGTGGAAAAGAAATGAGTTTGAGCATACTAAATCCAAATAATCCAACACTGATTCTCTTAGTCACAAGTCAATACAACAGCAAAAGCCCCAACGATGTTAAACTCACTATTGGGAAATGGGACTTATACCTGCTCTGCCAGTGTGAGACAGAAGAGTGGTCTGAAGGATGTGATTCTCCTGTAAAAACAGGGACATATACACATACATGCTTATAAAGACTTCTTGAGGAGGCCTTTCAAAGAATGTGTATGCCACCTCTTTCAATTAAAATTGAAGAGCCCTCTAAGTTTTCAAAATTTCCCTAATACCAAATGTTGGACTTAATCGACAAGTATCCTTAACCACAATCTGAGAATAACCTCTCTAGCTTAATACTTCACTCATCCTCCAAAATGAAAGTGAAGGAGTAAATTTCAGAACAGAGCCAAGCCCAGGCTCCTTGAAACACAGAATTGGTTTACTAGGATTACCAACAAAACCTTTTGATTCAGTCCAAATTTACCTGAGAGTTCTTATAAAGGGCTCACTTAGTTTGACCATCTGTAGATTTGCAGAACTGGACCAAAGTTAACCTAGATTTAAGTTAATTTGTGGTAGATAAAATGCTAGGGTAAAACTAGGGACAATGCAATCAACCACTGACTTCCTAATATGTTCCCTTAAACCTAACAAGACATGGGTATTAACCATACTCTTGGAAACTGGTAAAAAGCTAGATTTCTCTACCTGGAGTAAGTATTTCTTATTCTGGACTCTAACACTAACTGAATCATTTCACATATTAAAAATTATATTAAGTGCTCTATTTATGGAGAATTTTACAGCTAAAACATAGAAATGCCATGGTCAAAAATTTTATTAAAGAGCCAAAACACATAATAAATTAAGATTTGCATGAAATTTTGCAGACATCCAGATGAGAATATAAAAAAGGAAACAAACTTTGTTTGAACTCTGTAGCTGTTATATTAGATTATCCCCTTGTCTGACTCTACTCCTGTTTCTAATTTAACACCTGTAAGTTGTCATGGAAATTGTATATATAAAATGTACATTTCATATTGCAAAGGCAGGAAGTTCAAATTGTACGAGAGTCAGAATTTTATTAGAATTTCTTCAGCTTATGCTTTTTCCGAGCCTTGGAAATGTGGGTAATTCATTTTCTATCACTTTTTCTATCTTGTAGTGTTTAACAGTAGTTAACAAAAATGCTCAGGAGATCAGGGAGGCATTGAGAGAACTGTAAACCACGGCAAAAAGATTAAACAGAATGAGTTTGAACTTAATAGTCTTCTAATTCACTTTTTAAAGTTAATTTCTTAAACAATAGAAAAATTGGAGAAGCTCCCTGGTGGCTGTAAACATATTGAAAGCTTGAGATAAAGTACAGGGCAAACTCAGAAAAGGGTCTACCTTTGCATCTCTAAAGTAATGAGATGGGTTTTCCTAGAGCTGTGCTTTTATTACTCATTACATTAGTTTTCTTCTTTCTCCACATTGGATTTGTTGACTCACTGCAAAAAGAATCTGAAAGCTAAGGCATCAATCAGAGAAATTCTTTCTCAGATACACTTGTATACTAATCCTTATGAAATGTTTCATCAACTGGCATTTACTCACAGGAGTGACAGGTCAAGCACATAATTTGTATGAATGTGCTTTGAATACTATTAAGTGCCATGGAAAGTAATCGTATTATCATTGTTATTGTTATTATTATTATGAAAAGTCCTTTGTACCAAAAAGGACAGTATCTATTTTCCAAACATATTGTGAATCTTTTGCTGAGCTAGAGCTAGAATCTAAACTTTCGTAAAAACTCCATATTCAATGCTTGCAGTTGCTTCATAAACTTCCCTTGGTATGAAAATACTGAAGTTTTCTTTTTTTCCTGAATGCCTTAGGCAGTTTGCCAGGTGTGTCATGGCCTCAACTGGTGGGTGAGCATCAAAGACTCATGATATTATGACTCCAGATGGTTAAACCTGTATGACTCTTTCTCACCCCAATAAATGTAAATTTCCCATTCTTTCTTTCTTATTAAAAAAATTACTTTTTATTTAGCAAATCTTAAAATTTAACTGTTATTTTGAAGGAGACTTTTTTAAAGCAACTCAAATAAATGAAAGCAGAAATTCAAATTAATTATTACCTTTTCCCAATTTTTCTACCTTTAATTCAAAGCTCTTTTTTTAATGGAATTTTTCACAAATGTTTGAGCTTCCCTGTACCACTGCTCATTGATCAGTCCTTTTTTGCCTTAGAAGCTATAGGCTGGTCAAAGGTTTTTCATGGCTTAAGCTATTCACTGAAAAGTTCTTTGATGATTGAACGTTGATTTACATCTTCGCATGCAGAAGAGAAAAGGAACAAACTGACAAAGGGATCTTGTTAAAGGAGTCCTCTTTTCTCCAGTTGAAGAACAGTCATTTGGTGATAGAAGGAAATTTTACTTTGGGTGGTGAACATAAAGCGAAATATATATATGACGTATTATCGAATTGTTCACTTGAAACATATATGATTTTATTAACTAATGTTACCTCAATAATTTTAATTTAAAAAAAATGTAGTCACTTTCACTCTTCCTTTTGAGTTCCCAGCACCTGTTAGTTACTTAATTTTGTTAAGTAGCCCTAAGTACAGCCTAATTTGTGTATTATACTTGTTTATTTGTGCCTTTACCACTGGTAATAACCTGAACCCACAAACTGCTTAACAAAGAAAAGTCTGAGCAAAAGATAAATAGCTCCTTAGAACAGGTCTTTATACTCAAGAAATTGCATTATACATTAACTGACACCAATCTTCAACTGATAATCACCTGACTTTCCAGGATATGTTCCAGTTATACAATATAGTTTTGGTATAACTACAGGACAAGAAATCCCAGTAGGCCATAACCATCCACTTGTAAATTATAATTTTCCTCTATGTAGAAGAAAATATTCAAAACCTATATAATTCACATACTTAGAAATGAAAACAATTTATTTTTTGCCCTACTTTCTCAAATTGCTTGGAGGTGAAAAAATGTTAAACGGATAATTTCTTTCAACGCTGAATTGATTTCTCAGCTTAATTTAAGCATAAAAATTATGTACCAGATGGCATAATCAACATGTTCTGTTGAAAGATTGCAATTTTATTTTTATAAGAAAGAATAAAATAAGCATTTTTCCAAGTGGTCTACTCAGTAGGAAAGAAAGTTTATGTATGCTTATTCCAACAAAGCCATCTTTGACAAGAAAAATGACAATAGCTTTGAATTAACTAAACTCTCTTGAAAGCAGAAAAAATGAGATATTTCATTTTGCCTCAGGTTCCACATAAGATCTACAGTGAATAGCTGGAAAAAGAAGTAATAAAAAAATAATCATGAATATAGTAAAATTTATTTACTGCTGTTGGACATTGAAAGACTTTCTGAAATGCATTTCGTTTTCAATCATGTCATAACCATATTCGTTCAATATCCTGAACTTTGTGCTATAAAATCAGAATACGCCTTTGGCTCTTTCCTCTCAGGGAGGTCATTCAAAGATGTGCCTATCTCAGGAAAGATGGCAACTGACTGCTTTCAGAACTCATTCCATTTTTATGTGACATCTCTATTTCCTATGCCTCCATAAAGCACTTGGCCAGGAAACTCAGTCAGGAACTAAAGAGAAAAACACAACATTTATACAGAGGGAAGAATTCTGTCAATGAGTCCCCAAACTGAGGAGCAAAAAGAGAAGAAAGTTTATTTAAGTGAACAGTTTGCAAACCAGGGGCATGCAACCCCCATGAGGAAACCACAAGTGTACTCTGTGGAGATAAACGGGGGGCCACCTTTTATAAAATTCCCACCCTGGTTCCCAGATTGGTCCATTATCAAATGAGGAGTTCAATTTTGCACAGCCTGATTGGTCCAAATAACGCTGTCCTGATTGGTCGGATGCTCGTGATCTAACTGGTCATTATGTAGCCACTCTCTGATTGGTCAGTATACATGCAAATGAGTATATAGCTGTACGATTCCAGTTGGATGGGGCAGGTCTCAGCCCATTAGTTGAAGATAATACCAAGAACTCCTTTATATGGGTTGACTCAGCAAGCAGGAACACAGTGCAAGAAGCTGAAGGTTCGATCTGTAACTTTTCCCTGAAATGCAGTATGTGAGAGGCATCTGTCAACAATGGCTGCTGGACTCTATGAATTTGCGCCTAGTTAACCGCAGAAGTCTTCTTGGAAAATATATTCATTCTTGAGGTCCACAGTACAAACAGTTAACTGATAGAAACATTTGAGCACTCTGAAATATCAAGAAAAGAAGGAGAAATGAGAGAAAATAAGGAGAGAGGAGGAAAAAATAGGGAGGGTTGAGGAGGATGGGGGCTGACCAGATAATATAGGAAGACCAAAACGTGAAACGATGAATCAGTGACCTTTATTCTAAAAAATAAAGAATGCCCTTCCTATGATAGATCAATTATTGCTAGAGAAGATGAGATATTTCTAGTTACTTTGAAGAAAAATTTTAAATAGTTGTTAAAACACATACTTGGAATAAAATAAGTATTCTAGTAAAGTAACCTCTCAAACTACACTTTTTGGGGGGCGGGAGGGTACATTAATCATGTCGTGTGGCAAGTTCTATTTTTCAACTAAAGGCAGAGATTGTTCTCCCTTATCTTTAAAACATCTGTATTTTGTTTTCTTATTATTTATTATTTATTTTTTATGATAACATTGGTTAACAAAATCCAGTAAGTTTCAGGTGTACAATTTAACATATATATATATATTGTGTGTTCACTTCCCATAGTTAGATTTCTTTCTGTCACCACATATTTAACCCCTTTTACCCCATCTACCTCCCCACTGCCCCCTACTACCTGGTAACTACTAGTCTATTGCCCATGTCCATGAATCTCTGTTTCTTTATCCTATTTGTTTGTTGCTTTTAGGTTTATATACCTAAAAGATTTTCAACTTTTTCTGTCTGGCTTATTTTGCTTAGCATGATTATCTCGAGGTCCATCCATGTTGTTGCAAATGGCAGTATTTCATCTCTTCTTATGGCTGAGTAATATTAGCCAATCATCTATCTATCATAGGACACTCGGTGGCTTCCATATCCTAATCACTGTGAATAATGCTGCTATGAACATTAATGTGTTTTTGAGGTAAATACCCAGTAGAGGAATTGCTGGATCATATGGTAGATCAATTCGTAGTTTTTTGAGGAACCTCCACACTGTTTTCCATAGTGGCTGTACCAATTTGCAGTCCCACCGGCAGTGTATGAGGGTTCCTTTTTCTTCGCATCCTGTTCAATAATATTTATTACTTGTCCTGTTGATTACAACTATTCTAAAAGGTGTGAGATGATATTTCATTGTGGTTTTGATTTGCATTTCCCTAATTGCTAGCGATGTAGAGCATCTTTTCATATATTTGTTGGCAATTTCTACGTCTTCTTGGGAGAAGTAACTATTCAGATCTACTGACCAATTTATAATTGGATCATTTGTTTTTTTTGGTGTTATTGAGTTGTATGAGTTATTTGTATATTTTAAATATTAGGCCCTTATTGGACGCGTTGCTTACAAATATATTTTCCCATTCCAATGGTTGTCTCTACCTTGTGACGATTTCTTTTGCTGAACAGAAGCTTTTTAGTTTGATGCAGTCTCATTCATTTATTTTTGCTTTTACTTTCCTTGCCTTTGAGGTCAAATTTATAAAATCCTCTTTAAGTCCAAGGTCCTCGAGTTTAGTGCCTATGTTTTCTTCTATGCATTTTATTGTTTCAGGTCTTATATTCAGGTCTGTAATCCATTTTGAGTTAATTTTGGTGTGTGGTGATAGAAAACGGTCTAGTTTCATTCTTTTACAGGTTGCTTTCCAGTTATCCCAGCACTATTTATTGAAGAGGCTTTCCTTTGTCCACTGTATGTTTTTGACTTTTTTGTCGAAAAGTGTTTACCCATATAAATGTGGATTTAATTCTGGACTCTCGATTCTCTTCCACCGGCCCGTCTGTCTGTTTTTCTGCCAATACCATCTCATTTTGATTATTGTCGCTTTGTAGTATAATTTGAAGTTGGGCAGAATGATGCCTCCAGTCTCATTCATTTTTCTCAGGATGGCTTTGACAATTCGGGGTCTTTTGTGTTTCCATAAAAATGTGATAATTTTTTGTTCTATTTCTTTAAAAAATGCCAATGAGATTTTGATGGGGATTGCATTACATCTGTATAATACTTTAGTTAATAAGGTCATTTTAACTATGTTGATTCTTCCAATCCAAGAACATGGAATATCTTTCTATTTCTTTGTATCTTCTTCGATTTTTTTTAATATCATTTCTATGTATCTCTTGATCTCTCTTTTTATTTCTTCTATGACTCAGTTATTCTTCAGGAGCATGTTGTTTAATCTCCATGTATTTGTGGTTTTTCCTGCTTTCTTTTTGCAGTTGATCTCTAGTTTCAAAGCATTATGATCAGAGAATACGGCTGGTATGATTTCAACCCTCTTATATTTGTTGAGGCTATCTCTATGTCCAAGTATGTGGTCGATTCTTGAGAATGTTCCAGTGCACTAGAGAAGAATGTATAGCAGCTGTTTGGGGATGAAAGGCTCTGTAAATGGATTTTTGAACACTGATTTTGTATCCAGAGACTTTATTGTATTTGCTTATTATTTCTGGCAGTGTTTTTGTAGAGTCTTTAGAGTTTTCTATATAGAGAATCAAGTCATCCATGAATAGTTTGACTTCTTCGTTTCCTATTCGGATGCCTTTTATATCTTTCTCTTGCCTGATAGCATTTGCTAGGACCTCCAATGCCATATTGAAGAACAGTGGCAATAGTGAACAGCCTTGTCTTGTTCCTGATGTTAGAGGGAAGGACTTTAGTTTTTCATGTATAAGTATAATGTTGGCTGAAGGTTTGTCATATATGGCTTTTATTATTAAGTTACTTTATTAAGTTACTTTCCTTCTATACCAATTTTGTTAAGTGTTTTGATCATAAATGGATGGTCAAAGGCTTTTTCTGCATCTATTGATATGATCATATGATTCTTATTTTTTAACTTGTTTATGTGGTGTATCACATTAATCAATTTGCATATGCTGAACCATCCCTTTGCCACTGGGCTGAAGCCCACTTGATTGTGGTGTATAATCTTTGTAATATGTTGCTGTACTTGGTTTGCTAGTATCTTATTTATGATTTTTGCATCTGTGTTCATGAGAGATATTCGTCTACAGTTTTCTTTTTTTGTGTTATCTTTACCAGGTTTTGGTATCAGGGTAATATTGGCCTCATAAAACAAGTTAGGAAATAATTGCTTCCTCTTCGATTTTTTGGAAGAGTTTGAGAAGAATAGATGTTAAATCTTTTTTGAATGTTTAGTAGAATTCACTGGTGAAGCCATCTATCTTGTCCTAGACTTTTACTTTTTGGTAGGTTTTTGATGATTGTTTCAATTTCCATACTGCAGATTGTTCTATTTAGCTTTTTCAGTTCTTCTTGATTCAGTCTAGGAAGGTTGTATTTTTCTAAGTACTGGTCCATTTCTCCTAGGTTATTAAATTTGATGTTATATACTTTTTCATAGTATACTTGTATAATCCTTTGTATTTCTTCAGTGTCTGTAGTAATTTCCCCTCTTTCATCCCTGATTTTATTTATTTTTGTCCTTCTTCTTTTTTCTTTAGTGAGTCTAGCCAGGGGTTTGTCAATTTTATTAACCTCCTCAAAGTACTGGCTCTTTGTGTTGTATTTATTTTTTCTATTGCTTTTGTTTTCATTTTCATTTAATTCTACTCTAATTTTGATGATTTCTTTCCTTCTGCTATCTTTAAGCTTCATTTGTTCTTACTTTTCTAGTTTGTTTAAGATAAAGCATTAAGTTGTATATTTGGACTCATTCTTATTTTTCGAGATAAGCCTGTAATGATATGAACTTTCCTCTTATGGCCATTTTTGCCATGTCCCAAAAATTTTGGTATGTTGTACTATCATTATAATTCATTTCTATGTATCTCTTGATCTCTCTTTTTATTTCTTCTATGACTCAGTTATTCTTCAGGAGCATGTTGTTTAATCTCCATGTATTTGTGGTTTTTCCTGCTTTCTTTTTGCAGTTGATCTCTAGTTTCAAAGCATTATGATCAGAGAATACAGCTGGTATGATTTCAACCCTCTTATATTTGTTGAGGCTATCTCTATGTCCAAGTATGTGGTCGATTCTTGAGAATGTTCCAGTGCACTAGAGAAGAATGTATAGCAGCTGTTTGGGGATGAAAGGCTCTGTAAATGTCAATTATGTCCACTTGGTCTACTGGGTCATTTAAGGATATGATTTCCTTATTGATTTTCTGTTTGGATGATCTATCCATATCTGACAATGGAGTATTTAGGTCCCCTACTAAGATAGTGTTTTGGTCTGTTTTTCCCTTTAGTTCTGTTAGTAATTGCTTTATGCATCTTGGTGCTCCCTGATCGAGAACATAGATATTAAAAAAGTGTTATGTCTTCTTGGTGCTTGATTGCCTTTATCATTATGAAGTGTTCCTCAGTATCTTTCTTTATCATTTTTATTTTGAAGTCTATTTTGTCCAATATTAGTACTTCTACTCCTGCTTTTCTCTGAATGATATTTGCTTGAAATATCATTTTCCATCCTTTCACTTTGGTTTATATTTTTCTTGGAACTGAGATGTGTCTCCTGGAGGCAGCATATGGTTCTTTTTTGATCCATTCTGCAACTCTGTGCCTTTTCATTGATGAGTTCAGTCCATTTAAATTTAGGGTGATTATTGAAATATGAGGTTTTTCTACAGCCATTTTATCTTTCCGTTTGGTAGCTCCGTGTTTCCATTGCTTCCTAGTCCTTGTGTGTCTGCTTTTCTTTATTTTGCTTGGATTTTGTGGGTTTTCTCTCTGATTCTTCTTGTTTTATGTTATATATTTCAGTTCTGAATCTTCTGTGTGTGGTTACCATTACAAATATGTAAAGGAATGTTATATATATACAGTCGTTTATTTTCTTCTGCACGTGACTTATCTCCATTCCACTTTGTGAATTTGGATCATTGAATCCTCCCTTTTTCTGTTATTGTTGTCTCAATTTGTCCCTATGTATGCTGAACGCTCATTACTATCTTGCTATAGCAAATCTCTTCTTGTTGTTTAAGCTTATAATGCTCTGTTCTTAGTAAAGGTTGCACTCCTCAGCTTCTATCTGCCTGTTGGTCGCCTGACTCCTAAATATGTTTTGGGTTTTTTTTGTCATTTTGTTTTAAGTAAGCTGACCCTTTTCATTATCTTCTGTAATGCAGTCTTCGTAGTGGAAAATTCCCTCAATTTTTGTATGTCTAGAAAGGTCTTTATCTCCTCTTCACATCTAAAGGAGAGCTTTGCTGGATACATTATTCTTGGTTGGTAGTTCCTTTCAATTAATAGTTTGAATATTTGGTTCCACTCCTTTCTGGCTTATAAGGTTTGTGTTTAGGAGTCTGATGACAATCTAATGGTTTTTCCTTTATGTGCTACCGTGTTCTTTTACCTGGCTGCCCTGAGAATTCTATCTTTGTCATTGATTTTTGATATTTTTAGTACAATGTGTGTTGGAGAAGGTCTTTTTGGGTTGAGATAATTGGGTGTTCTGTTGAATTCTTGATTTCCAAGCTCCAGCTCATTCCTTAGCTTTGGGAAATTCTTGTCAACTATTTGTCTGAAAAATCTTTCTAGTTCATGCTCCTTTTCCTCCCCTTCGAGAATGCCCATTATTCTGATGTTTCCTCTCTTGATGGTATCAGCTGGTTCTTTTATTATTTTTCATTCTTCAGTTTCTTTTTTCTTCCTTCTGATTTATTTCTAGATTTCTGTCTTTGATATCACTGATTCTTTCTTCCATTTGGTCAACTCTACTTCCTAAGCTTGCTATTTAATTTTTTATCTCTTGTAGTGTGTTTGTTCTTCATCTCCATAAGTCTATTTGGTTCTTTTTGAGGATTTAAATCTCCTTTTTAAAGTACCTTTTTTGCTCATTTTTTTTTTTTTTTTTTTTTTTTTTTTTTTCAATTCCTGGAATTGTTGATATGAATTGTTTTGGAGCTCATTGAGCTTTTTCAGATGTATTATCCTGAATTCTCTGTTATTTATTTCTATGTCTGTAAGCTTGTTTTCTGGAGATTTTATTTTTTCTTTTTGATCTGTCTTGTCACCTTGATTGTTCATGGTGTTTAATGTTCTGTTTCCCTGCCTGGGCATTAATAGAAGTGTATTCTCCTTTTTTTTCCAGAAAGATTTATTATATAAAGGTCTTTCTTTAGCCTGTTGCACAGAAGGAGTTTTTCTTTTGGTTTCCAGTAGGTGGCATCTAATCCTCTTGGAGCCTTGCTTTATATAAAATCTTAATAATGCCTTTATTTTTTCTTATAAATATTTAATCGCTCGCTACCCTCAGTCTCAGTCCTAAATGTTAGCGACAGTTTCGGTAGTGTTCGCTCAGATTCCCCTGGAGTATTCGGTCTCGGAGGACATGGGAGGCGGGGCTCTCTGGGTTGGCAGATGCAGGCTGCAGCGTAGCTTTCCCTTTTGCAGCCATGGCTGGTAATCATCAACTGTTGTTTCTCTGCTGTCCCCTCTTCTCTACCATCCCCACTTCTCAGCTTTCTGCCTTGATGCCTAGGCACTGCCGCTGGCCTCGAGGAGATCACAGCTTTGCCAGACAGGGCTGTTCAGGGAACTCACCGCACCTTCTCCCCTCCTTCCTCTACCTATAGGGACCTCCAGCTATGAAAGGCAGCTTTTTTGTTTCTCTCATTCTACCACTTGACTCCCGGGGTTCTGACCTGTGGTAGCTCTTATTCGCAGATCTCACACTCAGATGTGCTGGTGTACAGGTTGGGTGTTTTTTGTTGAGTTTTAGATGTTCAGCTTATTGTTGTTTTAAGGGGAGAGATCTGGGTATGCCATGTTTCTGATGCCATTCTGTGCCCTAGTTTTGAATTTTCTGCAATGAAATGACTGAGAATAAACTTGGGTGCAGAGAGCATAAACAATGAGACAGGGAAGAAAGCTATAGTGTATAGTTGAGTTGGTTGCTACCATGGGCTAATGGAGTTGAATTTCATTGGAACCCACAGGTACATTGTGTGCCTCTGAGAAATGTCCTTTTTTAAGGACTGGAAGCTGGGGAGTGTATGCACAGACTCCTGCCTAAAGTAACTAAGAGTTTCTCCCAGGGTCATTAATTCACTTGGCATTTCCAAGTTGTCTAACTGCTGGCTGAGGAAGAACTGCTTTGAAGAAAGCCCCATGGTAGAGGAGCTGGGAGATGCAGTGGCCTTCGGTGGGGATGAGAAAGGAAGCATGAACAGAAATTGTCCACCATCCTGAAGAGGAAATCAGAGGAAGAGCAGTGTGTGCAGCACACAGACAGCATCCTAATTCTAGCAAAAGTCTCCAGTAAAATTATGACTCCAGGAAGTGCCATGCTGATTCTGTGCTTTCTCATATCTCCTAACACATGACAGGGAGTACCTGGGGTATATATAGAAACTGTATATATATGGTGCCTTTAAAGAAATAGACAGACAGGTTGAAAAAAGTCTATGCCATTTGTGGAATCTGAGTCAGTCAGGCTAAGCCTCCAAGAGCCCAGGCCACGTGAGGGAGTGAGCCAGGTGGACTCCACTCAGAGGCAAAGACCTCAGGTTACTGCCAAGAGTCAAATTCATGATGATAAGGCCAAATATTAGTTCTCCTATCAGTCTGTTCACTATTTTAAAGCCAGGACTAAACCCATACCCCGCAAATGTAACACTCACCGTGAACATATCATTGAGACATACTTCATTTGTGAAATAGAATTAATAGTTAATAATTTGTGCTTTGAACACTATCATAGTATTACTAGCACAAGGGAATAGTGAGAAATAACTGTACACTCGCCCTCAAGCTAACAATCTGTCTCCATGCCACCCTCTCTCCATGCCCATGGATTCCATTACATTGACAGCTATCACATGTCTTACTCAGCTCCAAACTCAACAAAGGCTTTCTTTCCACAAGTAGACTAGCCAAACAGTGAAACAGCAATGTAAGCTCTTTCAGTCTTATATGTTATGACACATATGTTTTCTTCTTTCTGATGACAATTTCTGGTATAACTTTCTGATGAAGTTCTAAACCTGTGGGTCTCAAAACTTGGTTTCCAGACCAAGAGCATCAGCATCACCCAGAAATATGTTAGGAATACAAATTTTTGCTCCCTGATGAAGATTCCCTCCTTTACCAAACTCTAGGCAGGCTCCTCTGAACTCTCCTCTCAGCTAGGCCTTGACTTTGAGGCTTCCATGTTCTTCTCTTCATTTTTTCTATTTTAGCAAGAATCGTGCTCATTGATTTAGCCAGACTCCCCTACTCTCAGTATCTGATCACCCTTAATATCTAATATCTGATCACTTTGGCCTGCCTTCAGCAAGAATTCTGTCAGATTGGTTTGGCTAGAATCCTCCTTTATCCGTAATGTTATCTCCTAGTAATTTTCCATCCACTGCCCCTCACTCTGCTCCTTGGCTATAAATCCCCACTTTTCCTTGTTATATTGAGAGTTGATTCCAATCTCTCTCCCCTACTACAAAACCCTGTTGAAGTAGTCCCTTTGAATACAGTTTTCCTTACTATCTTTAACAAGTGTCATGAGTAATTTTTCTTTAACACCCCCACCCAGACCTACTGAATCAGAAGCGGCAGGGGTGGGGCCCAGTAATCTGTATTTTATCAAGTTCTTTTGAAGGTTCTCATGCTTACAAAAGTTTGAGACCTACTGCTCAAAACGAGGCTCTAAGGAAGGGTGTATTCATGCTACAAAGGCAACATAGTAGGCAATGTGGACAGGTGCAAGAACACACAGGAAAGACCAAATCCCTATTCTCATAGATCTCATGTCTAATGAGGGTATTTACGAGAGCTCCATTTAGAGATGGGCATACATTTACTTTCAATAAAATTGAGAAAGGCTGACCTAGGACCCCTGGAGAAACCATGTATATTTCAGACGTCAGATGTTAGTAATTTAAGAATCTGGATTAAAAGTATGGAATCAGTTGTGGCTCCAAAACCCCCACAAGACAGTGGCTAAAATTCTAATTGTCAGATTCAGTTCTGTGGTTCTGTACTGACCTGTGGTTTCACATGAAAAATACCCACAGCTGTAGAGGAAACCACAAAGGTCTGGAAACTGCAGGCAGAGGTAAACAGAAACACAGTATACTCTACAAATGATAATAAGGAACCACAGAAAAGTATCAAAAGGGAAAAAATGCATTTCTTGGCTGGGAACTTGTTGAATGTTTAAACTTAGGGAACAAACTGATAAGAAAGTGAAGGGGATTTCCTTGGATTTAATTCCACAAAGAAATAGTAATTAAAGCCTACATTTTTATTTCTCATTAAGGCTGGTTAAGTATGGAATCCAAAAGGAGGGTTATTTCAGAATACGTCATTATTTCATACTGTGTTTTGATTTCATTTTTAATCTCTACAGACATTAGAAACTTATATGTCTCTGCAAGTTTTAAATTATTCAAATTTTTTTGGTAACAGACATACTTTTACAAGAGAAATACTAGAACGAGAAAACTGCAATTCTCCAACTTTAGCTTCTTGACCATTACTATTAAATCTGCTACTTAGGAGATAGGTAGCAATGAGTAAGCGATAACTGTTGTGATGCAAAAGATGGTTAGATCTCCTTCCGTGTTTTATTCTGGAGATGCATATTTCAGAGGTTCCTTCACCATTCATTCAAAGGCCTTTTATACTCCCTCTAGTGGTGGCTGCTTTGGAGCTCAAGAGCAGCCAGACATTTCAAATATCTGTACAATAAAATTTAATGTGAATTTTCAAGTCCAAAAATTGCTCTATTACTATTGCATGGCCCCACCTCCAAAAAAAATGTACCTTTTCTTTAATCTGATAGAAATGAGGGTTTTACTTTGTGGTAACTCTCTAGTGTAATATTTGAATGGTAATTGAATTTCCTTAAGATTATTTCTTAAAATTATAATTTTAATGTTATTTTACAGTATGTCATTTAAATATTTCACTATTAAAGACTGTTTAATATTCACAGCACAAAAAGACAAAGGGTAATTGTAAATTCTTGGTCTAAAAAAATTAATAGACTGTCTACAGACTTAGAAACATATATCTTTGCAAAGTTTTAAAACATATTCAACTTTTAAACCAACAAGCTCTTTAAAAGAGCAATATTCAAATTAGGAGGAAACCTCAATTCTTCAACTTCAGCTTTTTCAGCATTATTATTTATGCTCTAAATCACTTCTAGTTCAGTCTATTTGGGAACCTAGCACCTTCAAATAGTCCCATCACTCTGAATGAGCCATTCCCAAAAGCATACAAACAAGTCTTATTCTTGATCGTGATAAATGATGTCTTCTGTTACCCCGCAATCCCTCCAGTGACTCTAATCCCATTTCTTTATTCCTCTTTCCAGCAAATTTTTTCCATATTCTCATCTCACATTCTCTCTTTAACATACTCTTTTAAAGAAGTTTCCATCTCCATGACTCAGCCAAACTGGAGCTTATCAAGAGCGCTATTTTCATCTGGCCAAACCCAGTGATCCCTCTTAGCTTCTTTTCTTACTTCCAAAGTGGTATTCGACCAGTCCCCCTTTCTTTACTATCTAATAAAATACCTCAAACTTAACAGAGACAAATCATAGCTGTAGATTTGTTCCCCCAATCCCACTTGTACTTCTCAGTTCATTGCACCACCATCATTCAACTCCTATCTCTTCCTCACAAACATATACCTCCCAACAGCATATCCTGACAACTTTACTGCCAAAAGAGATTCTGAACCTACGTCTCCTCAATATTTCTATTGCCAGCATCTTAATGCAGTATAACCATCATCTCTAATCTGAGCCACTACCGCACCTTTTAACTCACTTCCCCTTGTCTTACCTTCAACAGTTCATCTCCACAGCAGTCAGAATACCTTTTAAAATATAGATTTAACCTTATCATTTCCCAGTTTACAATCCTCCAGTGGCTGCACTAATTAGAAAAAAATACAACCCCCATACCCCACCCCATGACTAACAAGAAACAACATCATCTAGCTCTTGCCAAACCTCTCCATGTAAATTTTCTCCACCCCTACCCTTATGTTTCATCTATCTTATCTACTTTTCAGTAGCAGTTTCTGAAACTGGCATGTAATTCTCACTGCATTGCTAGTTCCTTCTCATTTTTCATATCCCAGGTGCAGCGTCACTTCCTCTGTCTACTTCTCTGACTGCTCAGTCAAAAGTGACTCCTTTCAACATCCCATTACCTTTTTCATAATCTTCATAGCATCTTCCCCTATCTTAAATGATCTCATCAATTAATGTATGTGTTGTGTCTCCACCTACAAGAATGTAACCTCAACAAAGTCACGGATCTCTTCTTGTTGACCACTGGATTTGGGGTGACAAATACTCATTTCATAGCATATTTATTGAACGAATCAATGACTGAATAAATTCTTCAGCCTGTGACTGGCAACATGCCAAAATTATATGCCATGGCTGCTGTGAATTTCCTCTTCTCTAGCATCTCTCTAGTTGTTTTCTTCCTCCCTGGTACACTAGTGGTGCTTCAGAGCATCATCGTTAGATTTCCTCCAATTCCCCAACACTGGAAGGGAAATTCTGACTCGAATTCTATCCCTGGCTCTGGTCTCTGAGACATGAATTCGACAGTATGAAGGATGAATTGATTAGAGCAGACATGAAACCAATATAAAGACTATTTTAATGGTCTAGGAAGGAGATAATAAGCACCTGAATTAGAACCCCAACAGTGGTTCTAATAGAGAGTAAAATTCAAGAGGCTTTATAGCAATAGAACTGATTGGCTAGATAAGTGGGGGTGGGAGTATCTTGCTAGGCCTGTCTGTATCAAAGAGGCACAAAATACCAACAAAATACAGAAATTTATTTTTCGTAGTGTTGGAGGCTGAAAGTCAAAGACCAAAGTATCAGCAAGGTTGATTCCTTCTGAGGCCTCTTTCCTTGACTGGCAGATGGCCAAATTCTCACTGTCTTCTTGTGTATGTGTGTGTGTATCTGTGTGTGTGTGTCTGTGTGTATATATCAGCCTATGTGTATCTTCTTTTAGAGACACCAATCCTAACGGATTAGGGTACCACCCTTATAACCTCTTTAACCTTAATTACCTCCTTAAAGGCCCTATCTCCAAATATAGTCACATTTGGAGTTAGAGCTTCAACATGTGAATTTGTGAGAGGACACAATTCAGTCCATAACAGGAAAGAAGCATGAAAATTATATGATTTGTCTAATTGTTCTTTATTGCTATTATAGATGTCTGATTTATTTTGTATATTATGCACATATGGTCAATTTAGGGGGCAGGAAAACTTTCTATTACTTAAAGAGCATAATCTATAAATTTGTTTTAGGAAATAGAACTTCTCTTAATTTCCAAAGTACACCCACAAATTTCTTTGTGCCAATTAGTGTATTATTTCGATGAGTGTGTTAGTTGGCTTCACTAGTTTTAGGCAACAAAACCATCACTCATCACTACCGCTTCTCAATCTTTCTTGAAAGGATTAGAAAGGAACCATGGTCCTTACAGACATACCATCCTAAAGTTTAAGAATTTGAAAAGCTCAAGCTTGCTTAGACCCAGGAAGGATGGATGCAAAGGGTCTGGAGCTTGTGCCTGGCTGCTATCTTTTGCTGGGCTATCTGCATTTCCTTACCTCCCCATTCTCCATGGTTCTCTCACATGGGCTTCTGACTCCACCATGAGACTGAAACCCCTCCTGTTCAAGTTTCCAGTTACCTCCATTTACCACATTCCATAGTCAAGCTTCAAAACCCAATCTTCTTGCCATTTCGGTAAGAACTAACAAGGCTGACCACATCTTTTTCTTAAAGCACTATTTCCCTTAGATAATGCATCCTTATTTCCCTCCAATACCACTAACTCCTTATTCCTCCTCCTCACTCTTTCTCCTTTCCCCAACCTCTCAATGTTCATTATTTCATTTAAGACCCTTGCTTTAAAGATCAAATCTGATCTCTAGCTCTGTCCTTACCAGACAACTCAAGATTCTTATGTCCAGTTCTGACATCTCTGCTCAGAAATCTAAGAACATCTTAAACTTAATACTTTCAAAATAGAATTCCTGACATTTTTCCCTAGACCTGCCCCTTCTCCAGTCTTCTCCATTGCAGTAAATGACTAAATTCACTTAGCTCATGAATAATAGTGATAATAATACTTGCTTAACTCATGAATAATAGTGATAATAATACTTACTAAAATATATATGTTTATTGGAGACCAAATTCTGCTCTAAACAGGAATTTTCTGCTTATTTTTAAAGTTTCACATTTTCTGTGTTGGGCTTCCTTTTTGCCACAGTTTCTTAGGAAAGTGTCTTTTGCACACTGAAGGAGAACATTCAAGGGGCACATTCCTAGCTCTCCTCCCACTCCAGACCCCCACCCATTTCAAGGTTAGAATATGGACACTGTAAGTCAGCCATACCTTGTCGACTCCTGAAAACTTTCTACACCCAGGAAAATGCCATGCTTCTTTTTATGTGTTAAGAGTAAGCTAATGATAATAATTACCACAGCTATTTTATAACTAGGATAAAAAGAATTCATACAGAAGATGTTGCATCTCAAAATTATGAGGAGAAACTATTAAAAGCACAACCAAAAAAAATGCTTTGGCCAAAAATCAAGAGCCACAAAGTGACAATATTACAAGTAGTGCTTTACAATATTCCGAACTACTGGTTTTTGTCACCTTTTAGCCATGAAAGAGGTCACATTCATGAGCCAGTCAAGGTATAGAATGATTACTGGAACATGTACCCTTTGCCTTAGATTTTGGTGGCCATCTCTCATTGAAGGGCTGAGAGCGTGTGGTTCAGTTTCCTAAGCAATCATAGGTCTGGGTAAACATGCTTGACTGATTAATGATAACAGCTCTTAAAACACCACAGACATTTCCAGCACCCAGAAATGTTTATTTTTTTATACTAAATTAAATTCTTTTCTCTCTCATTCCCTCTAAGGAAAATGGTGACAAATTTAAATTCAGAGTGGACTGCTATATTGAGGATGGCCAGGTGCCACAACCTGTAAATAGGCTATGCTGTGGGTTTATATTTCAGCAAGAGGATGGTGGGAGGGAGGAGATTTGAGAGGGGAAAAGAAAAAGGAAAATCCTCAATGAACACTGTACCAGTGTACCATTAGCGCTGAGCCAACTGCCTTGCACACAAAAGGGATTTAATAGTAATAGATTTTTGTATTTATCAAATAAAGCAATAGTAAAAACAGTAATAATTTCTCATATTATTATACTTGATAAATATTTATGATGGAAAAAGAGAAGGAAACAAATACTTAAGGAGAATCTGCTTTGTGCCAGGCACCAAAATGCTGGGAAATAGAAAACATTATTTTCATTAAGCACATTAGAAAACTGAAGTTTAGAGTGGTTTATTTGCCCAAGGCAATACAGCACAAACCTGGGATTCAAAAGCCTATTTCTTATCTACTTATGTTTATCCACACTGGGTCCAATGATGAGAGCAACAATAGACATTTATTCAGTATCTATTTATTTTGCTTATATAAATCATTCTGGCCAGTTTTATGCTAATAAATTTGTCACCGCTCAAAAACCTATATTAGACGGCCATGGCATCCTAACTGTTTTTTTGTTTGTTTGTTTTTGTTTGTTTTTTAATATTACCATGACTTCGGTAATTTCTACCAGTAAAGAAATGCTCTCAGAAAGAGCACACCTTCTAATCAATAGGTTTCCCTGGTTTCTAAGGATCATAGATCTATAATTCAGAAATGTACATAGACCCTAGCATGAGCTGAGGCAGGATGAGAAATTGAGATTGTTGTGAATATCATTTTAAAACACTGAGGTGAGATAAAGCCATGGTTTGTAAATCAATTTTAAAGGACAATTAGACATTGCTTTTTCCACTTAAAAAAAAAAATTTAGTCACAAATGAATTTGCAATGGCACACATGGTTACATATAAAATAGGAAGATACATAGCATAGCTGTGTATTATGATCTTCAAGAAAAAGAACACATTCGACTTGCTGTTCAGGAAAGGTCATTATAAATGTTGGGCAACTCTTGATGATGATTCTGATTTTATTCTACATGTTAAGGACAGGCATATAGTTCCTTTATTTTATAAAGTAGGTATATATTATACATGTAAGTAGGAATGGGAAGGGCCAACAACATTCATTTATTTATTTGCGGCTTACTCATTTATGTTAAGAAATGTACTAGGTTCCAGGATAACAGCTGAGCAAAACATTACACTTGCCCTCAAGTAGCTCAGTGTTTAGGATAGAGAACCTAGAAATGGAGGAGGAAAATCAAACTAATACATGATTAGTGCCAAAATATTAGCAAAATACTATAAGAGATAAATTTCAGGACCTCCTATCCCATTTAAACAAACAAACAAACAAAAAAATAAAACTCTTGTCCTAATCTAGTAAATATTAATTGTTTGAGTTAAAAATTTGTTCTGGAAGAGGCAATACTCTTTCTGAAACATTCTAGGTCCTTCTACTGTAGTGTACTTGATCACAATGAACCTGTGGGGCAAATGGTTTTTTGCTGTCTCTAAATATTGACCTCTAATTCATTCTTCAGTTGAAAACTACATCCTTCAAAATTTTCTGGACCCCCTAAGCTAAATATGCTCTGTGCCTGCTTTACTACCATATCATGGCAATTTTTTCTGATTTTTGTTTTAAGGAACACATGGCTCAGGTCGAAGCCAAAGAAATTACCAAAGAGAAAAAGCTTACCTTCCTCCTCCTTTCTGGAGAGTCTTTCTCTCACGGCATCTAAGCTGATGCTTCTGAAATTCAGTCAACTATAAGTACCTCGGAATGTATATGGACAACTGGGAAGCAAGATCTACAGTTTTCTGAATGTACAGTTCTTTATCCAGGCCTGGACTCCAAAGAGCTAAGAATATTACATGGAGCTCTGAAGCAGAGCATGTGGGCATCTGCCATCTGTAAGTTTACTTTTTCATCTTACTACAAAAAATTAGGACCATGATGTATATAATGACCCTGATCAAGGATAAACTACACAGAATGAAATGGGTGACCACTGACCAAATAATCTCTGTTTCAGCAGCTATTCAATATATCAGTTAGCTGAGACTGTGTTTTGCTGCAATAACAAACAATTCCCAAATCTCAGGGCTTACAACACTATTACTACAACCATCTTGACTGTGGCTCTGCTCCATTCATTCTTTCTCCCAGGATCTAAACTGAAGAAGCAGTTTTTATCAGGAATAATGCACATACCATAAAAGAGGGGGATATAGGTGACAGACTGTGTGATAGCTTTTCGAGCTTCCCTTTGGATATGACATAGGTCACTTCCGTACCTGTTCGATTGTCAAAACAAGTCCATGGCCAAGACTGACGTCAATGGGATGGATTATATAATTCCCTCAGAGGAAAAAGCCTATATATAGGAAGGGCAGTAAATATTTTAAACAATAATTTCATCTACTACAACGTGTGAGAAAGATTGGATATTGAAGCAATCTAGAAAGAGCACTAGATCAGCAGATTCCTATTGAGTTTTAGTGGAAATGTGGTCATGTCAATCGACTGGTTCTAAGCCTTAATTTTTTATCTATAAAACAAAGGTTTGGTCTATGTGGTATCAAGGTCCCTTCCAATTCTGCCATTGAGCCCAAAGCCTTGATTGCATTATAGTTATTTGGTTTGATATCTTAGCCAAAGTACAAGTGCCAGTATCATTTCCATATTTCTCAGAGACCTCACCAAGTATGGTGCTTGAAAACATTGGTTGAATAAATAAGCTGATCCTATGAATAATTTACACTTTAGTGCAAATTCATTAGATAATTTCCTGGATGCAGAGACCATGGCTGGAATGTGGAAAGCACTGAAAGCCTTAGGCATGGTGGTGAAGGGAAGGAAATTAAGAGAAGAAATGAAAACAACACAGGAAAGTGCGAAAGAGTGAGAGCAGAAAAAAGAAGGCTATGAATACTCTAGTGCCTGGGCAATTCCTCTTAGAACAGCTCTGTGACATATATTATGACAGGATACAGTTCTAGATTTCTCTATAACGAAAATTGCTTAACTTACTAAATCTAAAGACATATCTATTTTGAAACTATTGCAAATGCAAAGAGATTTGTTTTTTTCTTCTGTTCTTTATTTTGTGTGGAAAAACTAGGTAAAGAACACACTCCCAAACAGTTAAAATTCAATTAAGGGAAATGCTGCCGTATTGTATAAAAATATAGTTCCTGCTTTTATTGTGAAAAGGAAATGATAGCATTTTGAACCTAACAAAACAGTTGATTTGCCAAGAAAATGCTCTTAACCAGAAGGAATCAGCTAAAAGGAAAAATACGGACAGTGCTTCTATTCCCATCTAATGTTTTCATGAGAAGATAAAAATGCTGTCTGTCTCACTTTTTAAAAAGCTCTCCAATATTTACCACAAATACAAAACATTGTTATTTAAATAATTACAAAATATAATTTGAATTTCATATTCAATTCTCACCTGGAATAATGGATATTTGTTTCCTACTTACCCATACCATTCTTCCTGCCCACATAATTGTAGTTTGATGAGATCACTTGTGACTTGTATTTCTTATTTTAACAGTTGTAATCCATAGTAGCTTCTTGGTTGTACAAATGCATCAAATGTGTAAATTCACTTATCAATGAAGTGTGAAGGTAATTAAAGAATGTAGTGCAGTTCGAAGTTTAAAATAATCATACTCACAACAGATAAAATCCATTCAAAATAATGGGTGCTGTTTCATAAGTTCAACCAACATCAGGCCACCAAAAAAAACAATCTTTTTTTCCTTAAATTAACTTCAACATGATGAACTGTAAAACTTCAAATGCTGTAGTGAAGATCTGAGAAGTGAAACAGAAAGCAAGTAAAAGCAGCAGTCTGGGTATATATGACTCCTGAAGAATCCATTGTTTTCTGTCTTTCTTTTTTTGGCTTTCAAACTACCTTCAAACTAGTGATTTGAGAATTTTAGAAAAACATATGCAAGGAAAGGAGCTTTTAAACCATTATGTTTTACTTTTTTCAGAAATCTGTATTCTTAACATCTCTTGCTGACTCAGGGGAGGATTGTCTTTCACTTTGGTAGGGAAGACACCAACATACCTCTTTGACTCCTGACTAATAGCTTCCCCTGTCCCCTGCTGGCTACAGTATATTAGCAAGCAATGCCACTAAATGAGAAACAATTGATCCTTAGGCCTGACACTTTAAATCAGAAGCATTTTGTAGTTTTCACCAACTGTCTGGAATATTGCTATTTCTGGTGGCAAAAAGCCTGTATGTAGGGAATACTGAGAATGTTTAGTGGGCTTATGACATAAAATATGTAATGCCACTAGAACTTTCAAGTATTACTTCACCATTAAATATCAAAATCTTGAAGCTTAGCAAGTAACCTTAGTCAGGATGTAGTACCCACAGGTCTGTTTCAGGAAGTCAATAATAGCCTATTAGTATGCAGTTTTCCTTGGAGAATGGCCATCTTCACACTGTGCTGTGTTCCCTTTTCCAACCTTCCTGTCACTGCTCTGTGTCCGCGACCCAGCCTAGGGCGCCTTGGACAGATCTCTTGTCATTTCCTGCATTCTGCACGAGCACTAATTGAAAATTTGGGTGGCCTTGCTTATTTATTTTTCTGGAATTCAGTGGGTTGTATTTTCATGGCGTTTTCTCAGCAGTGCAGCGTTTCAAATTCAAACTACAACAATGAGAAGAAAAGAAAGCCAGTCCTTGTCAGCACACTGTATCCCGGGTCTGAATCTGCAGTACAACCTTAGCAAATTATAATTAAATGTGAGTTATCAGAAGTGCCTATTTTTTCATGAAACTAAAAACACGAGTTTACTTTCTCCTTGAAAAGGAGAAAACATGGTAATATGCTCAGTTACTATAAAAAATAAAATATAAATAGAAAGTAACATTAAAAATTATTTGGTAAAATTCATCAATTGACTGTCCATGTCTAAATCTTCATAAAATACACTGGCACGAATTTTCTGTCATATTAATATATTTAAAAAAGAGCTTGCTTCACCATACCGTAGCACTAGGGTTTCATACAAATTACAGCCTGCATGTGTTGCAACAGCACTTTTCTTTAGGAATATAAAGGCTAACAGTGAAAAATTTAATTTTATCAAGATGCTATACCATGTTGTTCTAATAATATACTGCTGTTGTAAATTTTGTATTGCCTAACATACAAAGAAGACTATATTTCAACGGATTTGTGTAAAAAACAACTTTAGCAAAAATTAAATTTATACACATGGCTTATAGAATTTAAACCTCAAAACTGACTTTTGATTTTATCCTGGATATGTGCATCTTTCATTTCTAAACTAAGAGTATATATAGTAAATTTTTAACATTTCATACATTTTGCATGAAATACATTGAAAGAAAGATTTAAAATAGTTGAATATACACACGTTAAATAAACCAAAGACAATTACTTTAATGAAACTCCCTGAAAGAGTGCCAATTGAGGAGCAAATATACTACTAGTTTTGTATCTTTAAAACAGGACTGAGTCTAGCATATTTTTTAAATCTGGAGAGCTACCTTCCCTTGGTTTAATGAAGAGCTATATAAACATAAAGTGTTATTCATTATTATATGCACAGCTTATCTTATATAGTGAGTCTCAAATATACGATCAGTATCATGTGAAAAACTATATGTTTAAAATGCATTTAAATATATGCATTTCTATCATTAAATACATTTCTGCTATTGGTGTTATTAATGAGTACTCTAATCGTATATCAATTTACCTCAAAATGAGAAAACAATAAGATCTTTCTGTGGAGCAAAATTTGCCACCACTGTGAGCTGAAAGCAAACCTTGAAAAGCATTTGTCCTGTTTAGTTTGGACAACTTTTTTGGGAAATAAAAAAAATTCATCTGTTCATTTTAATAAAACAATTAATGGTATTAAATAGCTATTTGCAATCACTTTTTATAAATTGGAGATAGTACTAAATTGTCAAAAATCAATGACAGTAACACAAATTACATCTTCACATAAAAATAAGTACATAAATGCATCTGACTTTTTGAGTGAACTTATTAGTACCTTATTAAAATTTATAAATAGGATTTTTTCCATATAAATTTTATTTTAAAATTAAAGATGTGAAAGAGGGAAAAAAACTGCTTGAACTATGCAAATATTGCCTAGCTAAAGTACTTACTTTGAATACATACAGATGTGAGCTGAATAACATAATTATAGTTTTTCACATGATACTAATCATATATTTGAGACTCACTACATAAGATATGTTGTGCATATAATAATGATAACACTTTATGTTTATATAGCTCTTCAAAAACTGTAAAAATATTTTTTAACATGTATAATTGAGGTTCATAATAATTCTTTGAGGCTCACATTTAAAAAGCACATTAAACTCAATAAGAAAAGATATTAAAGAAAAATAAGTCTATGGTTACTAAAGATATAGACATAATAGAATTAAGTATGAAAAATAGGAAAAGCATTGCAGTTTAAATAAAGAAGATACTTAAACTGGTTAGCTGTACTGAGCAGTGCAGAATAAATTATTGCAGCTCTTCCACTCTTCTGAATAATTTAGAAAATAAGGTAGCAGACATTCACAACTTCGTTAATTCAAATACATTTTATTGAGTAGTTTTTCTTTTCCATTGACTTTTTAAAAATAAAATATTAAAAGGAAATCACACTATTCACATCCATATCATTTTTTTTCCTAGTAGTGAACCTCTTTCATATATGTCTTGTTATGTTAAATTATACCTTAAGAAAATAAATGTCAGTTGAGATATAGTCCATTTTGAGACTTGCCTTTTGTAGTTAAGTATGAATAGATATGAAAAAAAACATGTTTTACTATTTGTACAAAGTCTCAAAAAATTAAAATTATACATTTCTAATATTTCCTACTATCATTTCCACTTGGCTAGAGTTAACAATAAATTTTATCATGGCTGACGATTTCTTTCATAGAGGTCAAAGAGAAAAATTAAAATATTTCTAATGGAAAAGTACTTCATAGAATAAACAAGAACAAAACCACCTCTTGTGACTTACCCTTTCCTATGTACGCAGAGCTGCCATTTTCTTTCATATGTGTGACTCCAGAGTATATTTTCCAACTTATGCATAGACGTAAGTCACAGCTGAATTTAGGCATTGCCCCCAAGTAAATGAATCCCTAAAAGTTCAAAACTAATCCTAATAAAAATGCAAAGTCTGTGCTGGAAGATTTATACAACAAAGGATAGGCCATTATCTGCAGAGCAAGATAATTATCTGAAGAGGGACAAAGGTAGATATACAAACAAACAAACAAACAAACAAACAAAAAACCCACAAAATATCATGTATAAAATTTCTTCTCATCTTTGCTTTCTCTTGAAACTTAATGCTTAGACTGAAAATTGGAGTATATGTACAATGTTGGAAAACAGAATCATTGGATCTATGTATTGGTTTTCTACATCTGACATTCAACTGTAAACAACTGACAACTCACCTGATTCAGACTGGTTTATTCAAAGCATAAAGTAAAATAAACCAGGTTCCTGATTTCTTTTTCTCAAGAAAATAGGCTGGTTCTTCTGAACATTTTGTTGTAATAAAGGTAAAAAGAGGTGATAGAACTAAGAGAACAAGGTACCTAATAGACCTCCAGGTCTAAGGATTTTCTAGTGTAGACTGTCTACTCACTTCAAGGTTGGAGAGAAGATGAATTGTGACTAGGAAGTCCAAAGCTACCAAACATCATTATTTAGTTGCACAGGCCACAAATGATCTTAAAAACTGTTGAAAGCAGAACACCAGTATACAATCTTCCTATGGTGAGTAGGTCAGCCACTAAAGAAAAATGTGTAAATCAGAAAATTTTTGAAAATTAGATTGCTGCTCTCG
>NW_006441950.1:628690-642124 GCF_000325575.1 Pteropus alecto | reverse complement strand
GAAAATCTCAATTTACATTAGAGATGAAAGAGATGTGGGGAAAATAAATATTTAAACTGTGATTGATGAGACAGGATGATGCAAGGTGGGTTAAAACAGGGCTAAAATTAAATGGAATCTAAACATTCAAAAGTCCTGGAGCACCCACAGCGGCTTCTTCCACCCAGATCCTCACACCCACCATGTGGAATGTGATTTCTAGGGAGACTGCCCTCACTTACCCCACTGTAACTCTTCTCAGTAGTCGTTACCTCCAAATTCAGTTGTCAATCTTTTCTTATAAGCGCATGCACATATATGTGTGTGTGTGTGTGTGTGTGTGTGTGTGTATAGTAGGTAGCTGTGGGTAGTGACTCATGTTGTCCACTGCTAGTCTGACCACAGCTAACCTTTGGATTACCTGTTAAGTGAGGCTTGCCCAAAGACAAAGTGAGAGGCCCTTTGAGTAGGGGACATTTTCTGCAGTTTCGGTGGGAAAAGCCTGCCTTAATCAGCCACCGCCTTTAGCATAAACAAGAGTGAAAGCTAAAATGACAAGTCACTGAAATTACTTGTTACTGTTAAAAAAAAAAGTTCTATTTTTCCCAGAACCATTTGTTCTATTCAAAAATTAAAATGGAAGGGAGAGAAAGGAAGTAGGAAGAAAAGAAGAAACCATAGTCAGTTTATTGACTCAACTTTCTCCTCTGTCCACTTCCACCTAATTTTTAAAAAATTTTTGATTAGTTAGCTAATAGTTCTCACTAGCCTGATGCCAGGCATTTCTAGTTTTGTAAAACTTTTTCTCCTCACTATGAAAATGTGATTTTTAGGAAATAAAAAGATGCAGGATATAATCAACCCCTATGATTCTAAGATGAATTATTTATGCAAAAGGAATAAACAATCTGTCTCTACCATCACTCACAGACTGAAATGCTTGCTTCAGTCTCCTGGAATGTTCTGGTGGCCACTATCTACTGATTGCCTTTGGAATGTGGGCACTCCTTGGACTGGCCATTAGAATCTCTGTGTGCATTATGTTTACAATGGCCTGAAAAGAACTTCGGGGGTGTCAGTAACCAAAATTAAATAGAGATTTTAACAGCTCTGACTTCCAGATTTTACACGTTAAAGAAGGCTTTTGTCTCTAAATGTTTTTCAACAGTCGAAGACTATTAGTTATAAATATTATTAGCAATATTAATTTTATTAATTATTATTAGATGTGCTGAAAAAATAAGTTAGCATAAGTTCATATATAAGAATCAATAAATTTTTTATGTGTATTTAGTTATTTCAAATTTAAATAAGCTGCTTGCTTAGCCAGGCTTCTTGGAAGAGTTCATTAAAATGCTTCTACAATGTGAAATATTCTAATTTCCACCTGAAAAAATGTAAGGGATCTCAAGTTTGTAAAAGTTAATTTCCTGTTTCTATTAGTTTGTATGCTAAAACAATTACAAATCTCATTGGATGAAGTAGAAAGCTTTGATTCTGTGACAGAACTACATGTATTCTATAATTATAAAGAAAGTCAGTATTCTAAATTAGTTATTTAAGTTCATTAAATGTTATGACATTTCTTGTAATTTAAAATTGTTTAACATGTAGTTATTAGATTTCTAGTCAGGATGGGAATATAGTATTAAAATACATTTGAATGAATTGTTATTGTCATTTTTCAAAAATTGTAGCAATGCGTATTTAATTAATTATTCTTATATGAAGCTTACAAATGCCTATATTTCTACATTACAATAGAGATCACAATAATGTGAATGTGTGCATATAATGTGAACTATTATATATATTTCTTCCAATATGAATAAGTTCATTAAATAAGTACATGAAAAAATTCAAAGATTAATAATGTAGAGGTCACTTACATTTTAGAGTAGTGAGTCTTTTCATGCTTGCATTGTAAGAAGATTAGATGTGTCAATAGCTTTGTTCCTGGGATTATTTCTATACTGGAATACTGCTTACTTAATTGAGTTTTCTAATAAACCTAACCAACAGACTATTCCTTTATTTGATTCCACTCAAAATTTTCTGATTTAAATATGTTAGCATATGCTTGAAAAATAAGCAGGAAAGACAGCTTCTTCAGCATTTTAGCTGTTATTTTCTTATTTGTTAAAGATTTTTTCCCCCAACAGATTTTCTTAGGCAGTTGATTTGTATTAGCCCTCATTGTAAATATTTATCAAGACCCGGGCACAGAAAATTAAAAATAAATAAATAAATAAAAGCAGGATTTTTCATTATCCTAATTACCTCCCACGATCCAAATATGATTTTCTTATTTTGCTTTTGGAAAATAAATATTGTAAAAAATAATAATTATAATGCCTTTACCTTAATGGCAGATTCGCTTAATTTATAGAAACCAAGAGAGGACATGTAGAAAAAGAAATGAGAGGCATTGTGTCATTAAGTGTTGATTTGAAAAACAAGCTTGACTTGCTGCAATGTACACATGCAGAGGATCTCTCTGAATTAGTAGCTAGGCAAAATAAACCTTTTGTGAAAGTGCTGTTTAGATTTGTATGCCTATAGGATCAGTTAAACACAGATTTTTAGACTTTGAAAAATTATTAACAGCAATATTGAGGTATAATTGATATACAAAAATTGCACATTTGACATATACAATTTTGTGAGTTTGGAACTTAGACAACTTCAAATGAAAGAATTACTGTTTGTAAACCAAGAAAGAATAGCAAAGTGAAAATTCTTTAAATAAAGAACATCAAGTAAAAATGCAAAAGCTCCCCTCTCTGATGTGGAAAGCAGACTCTTTTAGTTTTGAGAATTTTCTAAGAATTAATTTATCTTTTATTTTTCTTAAAACATGCCATACCCGTGGGTGGCAGGTGGTGGAAGGAAGAGAAAGACTAGTAATAGCAATGCATTTCATTCCGCCTTTCCAGCATTATAACCGAGGAAATACAGTCTATAAATTCGGGTTTAGAACTGATTTTCCTAAAGAATGAAACTTCCTTCTAAATGTTTTAACAAATACATGCTTATGAACAGGCCAACTTAACAGCCATAACAATTATAATTAAACATATCTAAAACACAAAATGAAAGGACTAAAAGAAATCACTGAAATTTTCCCTCACAATTTGAAATCAGCAAACAGAATATATAAATTTCAAGGATAAAATTATAATTACATAGAGATTTTTCTCCATTTGTTCTCAGATAAAATGTGAGAAATCCTCAGAAGTCTACAGTCCTAAAAAACTATTGTTTATCAGAAAGAAAACATATGCATATGCTAAAATAAAATCTATTATTTATGTCTATGCATTCATTTGAGCCTCTAATTTATGTTAGTAGGATGAATACACATCATGTTAAATATATGTAAAACATAGTAATCATGCAAATCAACACAGACCCACACATCCAGGATATGAACAAGTGTGGCCAAGCTTAGAAGAAATTACTTTACAGAAAAGCAGGAATTCAATAAAAACACAAAATTGAAAATGCAACTCATATATTTATCATTGTTTTCTTCTTTATTACTTTACTTCACAGCTAACCTTCTATAGTTTGGTTAAGCCAGGGACTAAGAAGCAAAGTAATTAGTTTACAGGGCGGAAACTGAGGAGGTGTAAAAGTGATTCAGAGCAGAAGACCAAAAAGTTATAGAAACAGAAAAGGACCAAAATCTGCCTCAAAGTCAGAGAAAGCAACCAAAGTTTTCTCAGTTTTAAAATGGCTTGCCTTACAGATGACAAATTCAAAGAATAAAATATCTAGGAGGAAAAAAAATCCCTTTAATTCACTAGCAAGAAAAATTAGCATGATCCACTGCCAGTGGTATATACAGTTGTTGAGAAAAACTTCACTAATACTACCCACATGTCCTGTCATATGCAGATGGCCAGCCAGTCAAAGTTGCCAGAGAGAAAGAAGGCCTTGCGGTCCAGCCAAAACTCACTGCAAAATAGTTATTTTTTGAAAAGTGTGGTCATGGATTTTAGAACTTAAAGTGACTTCAGAGTTTTCCCCTCCTCACCACGTTCTTTTAAAAGTACTTTAATCGCAGCTCTCAAGTGGTCAAAGAATGCATCTGATCAGGATTGTTACTAGGCCTGGCCCAAAATATGGGCTTCTAAACTCTCAGTGGAATTAATCTAAACAGCACGTCCTTGAAAAACATAGTTTCATTCAACATAATTTCGTTGCAACATTAATGAGAAAAAAAATTGATTCCCAGCCAGGTTCACTATCTGTGTGAAGTTTACACATTCTCCCCACATCTGTGAAAATTTTCTCTGAGAACTCTAGTTTCCTCCCAAGACCCAAAAGCTGTGTACGTGAGGTGAACTGGCGTGTCTACATTGTCCCAGCCTGAGTGAGTAAGGAGTGTGTGTGATGAGCCCTATGATGGAAGGGTATCCTGTCCAAGTGGGTCCAGCCTTGCATCACAAACTGTTGGGATGGGTTTTGATCACCTGAGACCCTGAACTGGAATAAGCGGGTTGAAAAATAATGATCTTACATACATGTAAGTTCTAAAATAAAAATGTATGTACAGTTCACATTTATTTCAATGTTTAAAATTAGAAGTATTTTGAGTCTTTACTTAGGAGTTTGGTGATGTTTTTGTGCCCAGAAATATGTTATAGGACCTTAACTCTTATTTACATCTGTTAGCCTATGGTAAAATTGGTTTTGTTATACGTCGTTTCGCTTAAAGGCATAGCTTCTGAGAAACTATTGAATGTCAAGTGAGGACTTACTGTATGTATCTATGAGCTATATCAATAATCACTTTATCTATCAATCTACCTATATTTAAACCAGTGACACTATAGTCAATTCTCGTTTTTTCAGGGGCCATAGATATCTTTGTTTCTTTTAAGTATTTCACTGCTCAAACTCCACTAGAGGTGGAAAAATCAGTTCATTTTTGTTATGTGTTCAGTTAGAAAGAATAAAGTTTCAGACTTTTGTCTAAAGTGTGGACCAGAAATTCCCTTTGGCTCTTAATCTTTCATGTATTCCTTGTCCATTTGTACCACCAAAAGTACACAGAAATCTCTGCTTTGCTAGAGAGCTGGCCCAGGACACTGGATGGCAGTACAATATCAGCAGCTGCTTGAAGACGTGCTTATAGGAGGCAGCAACGTGCGGATGGGCATGATGTTCTTCAAGATGTATGTACACTGAGTAGGCGTCTTGCACACTGATGCTTCTAAACACCTTTGGGAATTATATTCAACACCTTCAAGGGAAGCACGGATAAGTCAAAAACCTAAGTGAAATCTACTGAAAATAGAGGATGAGAAAACTACCTTTAGAGAGTTTAAAATATTTTATTGGGTCTGTGGGAAACCAAGGTGTTAGCCGAGCAATGAAAAGACTCAGATAAAAATTATGTCATATCAGAACAAAAAGAAATGAGATATGAAGCCAGGCAGACAAATTGTATGCAAGGTATTTCTGAAACTTCTGGAAATGGGAAGCGTTCATAAAGGAATGTCTATAGAACTCAAATAAAAACCAAGAGGCCAGCAACATGTCTCTGCCTAAGTGAAATTGTAACTGGCTTCTTCTCCAAATGGGGTGATATTCCTTGATAGCAGACATATAATATGGCAAGCCAGCCAGTCTGCTGCCCTTAGCCCCAGTCTATTAGGAGAAATATCACATCAGTGGAATAAACTGAGAATATGGTAATATTTTTCTATGTCTTTTCTATGACTGCAGACACTAATGCAAATTGGCCTTGTTCCCATTGAAGTAATATTAGACCTTCAAGCAGAAAGTTTTAAAAGAAAAAACAAAACACACACACACACACACACACACACACACACACACAACAAAAAAACCTCAACCACCTATTACTACCTAGCAATTTAAAACAAAAATACGTTCTTACATTCAGTTACAACCCCTTCATTTAGAAGATAAAGGAGTCTAAACTCCTACTCACAGAAAACCAGAGGATTAGATTGTCCTTGACCTCTCTGCAGCAATAGAGTAGGCCTGACCAACAAAGATCCCCTGGTTCTAAGATGAGTCATTTTGACATTCTGATCAAGGTCCCTCTCTCCAGCTTCTATATCTCTCACATCTCTCTGGCAATGAGTGACTCTTCAATTTCTCTGTTCTATTCCAAACCACCTACAGATAAAACCCACCACCAGGGACACCCTGATATAAACACAGGTGATAAACACAGCTGGGTAGCAGTGGTGGCCATGTGATTGGAGTAACACTGTTGGAACACCATATTCCTACGTAGACTCAGCTTTATTTAAAGTTTTTTATTTTTTAATAAAATATGCAAATAGCAAGTAAGTAGAACACCACAGAGCTCTGCTTTGCTACAAAATTGTTTGGAGACATTTCACTATTTTGAGGACTTTGCATATACAGAGCTCTGGAGCTGATGAGAAGTGTAGATGCTAAAGTCCACATAAAGGCATTTGCTAGGATTACAACAGCAAGATTAAGGTGAAAACAAAATGATGTAAGGGGCTTCCTTAACCAATAGGCTCAATTTGAGAATTGGTAAAACAGGGTTGTAACTTTTATAATCTTGGAGGATTTTAGATTTCTTGTGATTTTAAACCATAAAACACTCCAGTGAAGCATGACAGAATTGGGTGGTATTTGGTAAAATATCTCAATCATTCCTACATTGTTAAGATTTACATATCGAATTTTGCTCACATTTTTTTGCCCTTAAGTGATCATTAAGCATATTTTGAAATAGACAACTAGAAACAGGTATCTCCCCCAACTCTGCCATTATCCTAATGTATTGCTATTATTTTTAGTTTTGTATTCGACATTTATTTATTGAGCATCTACTACGTGTGAGACATGGGTGAACAAATAGAAAGTCCTAAAGGAACTTATATCTTAGTGGGAGGAGATAAAAAAAAGTAAACAAATGATGTACTTATATGTTGTGGTTAGTACTATTACTGGGTGGCTGGTGTACTGAATACCTGCTATATAAGGCTATGCTGTTTCTACAATGATGAATAAGACAGGAATCTACCAGCAAGGGGCTTATAATCTGAGTTAACAGAAGACTAAATAATTATCAGTCTTTGGTAAAAAGGATTGCTAAAATGGCAAATTATAGTCCTTTTGAAGATTAGAGTCTATATTAATTATGGTCCATTACGAACTGATATACCATGCAATATGAAACACTTTATATATTTAATGTAAAAAAAATCTAAACAACAGGAAGCTGTGCCTGTCATAATGTTTCCTGACTAAAACCAAAGGAATTTTACACTCCAAAGTTATTTTTTCTGGGTCAAACTAAATCTGATGCTGTATTGAAAACACAAAGCTATAATGATATTTATTGCTTCAACAGCTACTACTGCAATTTTATGTTTATTTTATTTGCTGCCAGCTTCTGCATATACTGTACCAACACTTGTTAACTGGTTTTAGAATACACACCATAAGTTTAAGAAAAGAAAGAAAACACTGAAACACCATAAAATAATTTTTATATTAGCGAAAGATACTCTTTCCTCTTTCAAGTGTTTTTCTTTCAGAAATACAGTGTTGTCTTTTTTTTTTTTTTTTTTGATTCAAGAAAGATCTGTGAGTCCTCAAGAGCCATTCACACCAGCTTAATGCCAGGATCACCTAACTTAAGAAATGACCTGTCGCTGAGACCCAAAGAGGAGACAAGAAAAGGGTTTAGTTTCACCGTGAAGCAGGGATACAGAAAACTTAATTTTCTTTCAACCTCTGCTGCCGGGCCTGACTCGTGTTTCCTGTGTCTTTTAAAATGGATGATCCTGAGACAGTTGAGTTTTTACTGGAGCAACACTTTGACATGTCTTCCAAAGTAAAAGAGAGAAAAATAAAGTTATGCTAAGTCTCAGGACTCAAATTATCTGTACAAAATAGCACCTTTTCCCCCACCTTGGGAGGTATTTCTCTTATAGGTGTGTAAGTTCACATAAAGATATTTGAGTCATATTAAATATAGATGGTTTTTGGTCTATGATAATGACTATTTTGGCTAGATTCTCCCAGAGGCCATCCCCGAGATACAGTTTCAAGGGCTAGTATTTAACTTGGGAGGTGACTAGGGATCACCAGGAGGTGATCACCAGGAGGGGAGTAGGGAAGCCAGGTGGGGAAAGGGAAGCAAGCCAGTTAAAGGTGTGCTGTGAAGGCATTCCCAAGGATGCCTGAGCTCAGTCTCCAGGGAACTCTGGAATACCTTGTATAACATGCCTCCAAGCTACCCCAGGAGGGAGGCAGCCTATCTGGCTGAAGACTGCTTTTGGTCTAATGAACTCTCCAGTGCTTCCAGCATGCCCTGGATCCAAGAAGAAAGCCCTGAGACACAAACAAGCAGGCTTTCCCATAAAGTAGACTTCAGAGAGCACAGGGGACATCAGAGAAATATGGGTTGGCTCTGATGGCCTCTGCTACTATCTATCCCTTGCATGCTGTGTTGTGTTGTCTGTCCTGTCACTGATTCCTCATGCTGATGTCCAGTCATACCCACAACAGGAGTATTGATAAATTGAGTTATGGGCTCTTGCTATAGTTTGTCCTGCGGCTATGGTGATTTCCCCCTTATCACCCATTCTAGAGTCCCCTCATCTTCAATTAGCACTTCTGCTGGTCTGGGCTGCTTGACGAAGTGGCCCAGACCATTGTCCCTGTGTCCCTTTGTCCTAGACCAGAGTTTAAGCCCTGATTGCCATGCTCTTGTCAGGCCAGGGTTGCTGTGTTTCATCACCAGGCATGAAAAAGATGTCCAGTGAGAGTTCTGAGTTCCAGAAATAATCTTCTCTGCCCCATTTCTTCTTGATCATGGGGGTCAATTTTTTGTTACCTGTATGAAGAGAACAAATGAAGAGAAGCCTTTAGATTTAGTGGAACTTTGTGTCCACTGGCAGAGCATCCTCCCCTGCTAGAGGAGCCAGGACTCTATCAGGGATGAAGCATCATACACTGATATTAGGTTCAAAATATAATTGCATCCCAGGCACAGCATCCCAGTACTGCACTATGTTATCCCCAAGCTTCAGGCTTAGCTGCACCTTTAGAAGCTATTCTAATGGTCTATTAGGGTGATATCTTCTGAGTGTGTGGTATATGGTACAACCAGTGGATCTGGTGATATTGGCCCCTCTGTCATATTTTTTTCACTCTCAAGAGAGTCCTTGTTTTAGGTGATATGGGAAATCCCACAATGATAAATCAGACACTATGTAAGCAATTTGATAGAGATGCTTGCCAGGGTACTGCAGGCAGGGAAGACAAATGTGTATCTGGGTCTGAGGAAATCAACTTGCTACCAAATGGCTGCCTGGTCTACTTGAGAGAAGTACAATACCACTAGCTGTATATTGGCCACTGGAGCTTAAAGGGGGTGGTTGCACTGTTTAAATCTGCTTTGTTGAGAGGGGTATGTGCAGCTCCATCCCTGCCACCATGGCTATTCAATTCATAGGACCATTGTACAAACACTAAGGTGACCCAGGACAGAGGCTGGTCAAATCATCCCTCTGCTGTGGATGCTTGCTGGTGGGTATTCATGTGACACATACAGATTGGCCAAAGTCTGTGTGAGGTGCACGTTTAGCTCTTAGGGCTAACAGGTGGCAAGAACCCTCATCATAGTTGTGCCTCTGCTTCATGGTTATACTTCTTTCCATTCAGCTATAACCAGTCACTCCAACAGATCTCCTTCCTTTGAGAATTTCTAGACTGTAAGCAGGAGGCATAATCTTGATCACATGTAGTTCCAATGGCAGGCTACTTCACCCAAGAACTTCACCCCAGAACTTCACTCCATGCTCAGTTCCACCGTGATGGCAGCAAGCACAGGCTCCAGTGTTCCTCAGGTCAGCAAGTACTAACCCAGCTCAGAGCCAGTTGGGTGTATTCCTTCTAAGCCTCGAAGAAATGTCTGACTCCAATTGTTTGGGGCTCTCTTTATAATGTGGAGTGACTGTAGGGTCATCAAATATTGTCCAAACAGGGACACTTTTGACAGTAAGAGGCACTCTTATTAAGCCAGGATAGCAGGCAAGCACCACCTATGTCGCAGAGTAGGATTAATTAAACCTATTAATCTGCTACCTTTTCCAATCTGAGTGGCCAACTGCAGCACAATCAGAAAAACCTCTCTAAAAATCCTATCACAAAGCTTAAACTCCATCACCCTTGATCATGTCATTTCTTTGCATAAACTCTCAAATCCTTTGCTCTCTGCTCCTTTTGCCTTATAAAACTCCAACATTGGTTATACTAATTTTCTACTAACTCTCTACCTATACAAGAGCAGCCAAGGCATGCCGGCATGATGATTGGTTCTCACTTTAAACTTGTCTAATAATTGTCGCAATATCCAGGACAAAGATTTCACATTCTCATTTCTCCTCAAATCTCCCTTGCCCTTCATCCTCCATTTTTCACGGATGATCTTGCTGCTTCTTTTGCTAATAAAATAGAGGCAACCAGTTATGTCCTCATTTCCTTGTCACCACCTTCCCCTATTCCCATTGTCTCCTCAGTGCAGACCACCATCATTTCTTGCCTAGACTGCAGCAGTCTCTCATTTAGTGACATTTCTTTTCTTCTTGCCATACCACGGTTTACCGTCAGCCCAGCGAGATCCTGAAAGGAAGTGACTGCTTGTTGTTCACCTTTTATATCTAGCGCTCCTACACAGCACCTAGGCCATGGAGGCGTTCACCAATTTTGATGATTTTAAACAGTCAACATTCAGGGTTTCCAGGCTGTAGACTGGCATTCTTCTCCGCAATTTCCATGGTCCTGTGACTTTTGTGTGTCACCCGGCCTCCCGGAGCCTCGGGTGGAGCCACAGCGTCCTGACCCAGTGCAGAGCCCACCACAAACGGCCCAAGGGTCATCTTCCGCCTCCTTGAAGGTGTCCGAGGGCACTGCCAGGAACTGCGCACACCGCATGCCCCGCGGGGGCGCACTCTCCTCGTCTACCTCCCCGACTCCCAGCTTTCCCCCCTTCCCACGGTTCGGCTCGTCGACAACTCGGCACTCGACTACCCGGCGGATCGACGCCGTCGGCGCTCCGGGTGGGCGGAAGTTGAGGGCAGGCGATTGGTGGGGCTGCGGCCCGAGTGCTCTTCTCGAGAGCGGCCCAGACTCTGTCCGAGCGGGCCGAAGGGGCGGCAGGCAGGCCAGAGGTACGTGTCACAGCCCTGAGGCCAGCCGGGGGAAGCACGGACAGGTAGAGCGGCGGGGCTCGCTCCTGGAGAGACGGGTAGGAGTGGCGGCCCGCCAGCACCAGTGGTCAGCCTCCTGCCCGGCTCTCCAGTCCGTACCCGTGAGGGTGTGGGGGTAGGGGGAGCCGCGCGGTCTCGTCCCGAGCCCCGCGCCAGGAGCGGGGCCCGGGCCTTCGGAATACTGACCCTACAGAGATGGTTGTAGTTGGCTTCACCTGCTTCCTTGCGCCTCTGCGTCGTTGTCACCGAGTTAATTTTGAGAATTTATTCGTGCAGAGCGAATATGAGGCACGTTTTGTTTAGATTTGCGTCAGTTTAGACCTATACTGACCACTTCCTGGGTGTCTGTCACTTCTAAGCATTTACATCTACTGACTGATTTAATTCCACTAGAGGTAGATGTTGTTACAGTATATCTATTTTACATATGGGGAAACAGAAGCTCAGAGTGGTTAGGTAACTAGCCTGAAGTATAGTTAGTTATTCGGTGTTTTAGCTGCCCTTGAGACCATGTAGTGAGGCTCTAGATCCTGAACACGCAAGCACTGTTCTCTCTCCTTTAAGCCTACTTAATTTGGTATCCCAAGATTTAGAAAATAGACACTTTCTTAATAACAAAAGAGTTTTTGAAAGAGCTTGTCTTCAAATGGAAATTATTTTTAATTGCTAAAGATTAATCAGACTAATATGAGAAAATTTGTTTCATCGTTTTTTATGAATCTGAATAATCCTACAAGAAAAAAATTTTAAAAAAATTAAAATTAGCCACACTTTAAGTCATTTGGGTGCATTATATTGGAAAGCTAGGTGTAACTGAGCTTACCGTAGAACCATCTCCTTATGAGTAATAATATTTTGTTTATGTTAATGTATTCTGGCCATGCTCTGTGTAACTGACTCTAATAACAAAGGAACTGAACTCCAGAAGCTTCCTCAAGATTATCTGTGTGTTAAAAGTTGTTGACTCAAAGGGTGGTACTAGAAAGAGGATGATATGTGCTTAGTACTTAAATGTTCTCTTCTGTTAAATAGAAACTCAATTTTAAGCAGAGAAGCAGAAGATCCCCCAGTGTGACTTGGAACTACTATTGGAAGTTTCAGAAAATATTGTTTTCTTTGTCAAGCATTTAATTTCCTGTACTGAATATCACTTTGAACTATTACCTTTCTAAAAGATGATTGTTAACCTGCTAAATTAAATTTTCATGTCACAAATATTTGAGAGCCTGTTATACATGAATCTTATGGGAAATAAAATTGGTATTCAAAAATTTTTGCAAAGACGGTATTCTAATAAAGGACTTTGGACAATTACTGGTGTCAGTCGGTGGCAGGATTAGGCCATATGGGAAATGCTGGTTATACAGTTAGTCTCTCAATTGCTTTTTCACCCATTCTCCAGTTTACTTATCTTCATCTAGCCAACATTCCTAATATAGTACCTACTATATGCTAGGAGCTTAAATGTTTGTTGAATGGATGAGTTTTAGGCTAATGTTGAGAAGAGATAATTTTGAAATTGGAATGGGAAATAACATTGGTCACTCAGCTAAACAGTATGCTAGAATGTTGATTGTTTTTGGACCCTGGGCAATGTGTTCATGGATCCCTTGGAGTACCTGGTGAAATCTAATGGTAGTAGAGTTCAGTTATAATCACATGATTCAGTGTTTGTTTATGTTTTTTAAAATAATTATTATTGATACAAACACAACCTTAAAGTGATTGTAGAGAAATTATGAATCTTCAAGCTGTGGACACAATTATAGTCACTCTTGGACCTTAGTTTGAAAATTAGAGTCAAAAGGTATTTTGGCTTAATAGTCAAAGCAGCCATTTACTGGTCCATGTACTACCAACCCCTGCTTTGTAGCCTGGGTTGAGTTACTTATCCTCTTTGGTCTTCAATTTCCTTTTTCCTATAGTCAGAAATAAATAAAACTCAGTGAATCTTGTAATCACTTAGCACTTGTCTTATCCCTGTGTTGTCTTAAGGGCTATAGCTATTACTGGTATTTACCTATCTGTCAAAAGACTAAGCTCTTGCTCGACAGGGATTAATCTCTGTCATTTTCGTGTCTCCCACTTTTAGCATATACCTGACACACACACATTAGAGATAAAATAACGTAGCCTGGATTCAAGGGGGCTTTTTTGTCCTCTCAAAGAATGGCTAAGAACTAAACTGTAGTATTGAGTGTAAGTACAGCAGGAA
>NW_006441950.1:627833-628597 GCF_000325575.1 Pteropus alecto | reverse complement strand
TCAGAGAAGGGAAGGATCTGTTGGGGTAGAGTAATGGGAAGGCTTGATTGAGGTCAGACCTTAATGGGAAGGTCATGGCCCTTCGGAGGGAAGGCAAGTGAACATCTGGGCAGCACACCAGGAACAAAGGCCCACTGGCTGGTAAGTGAGTACATTTTGGATTATGGGGTGCCTTGAAGGTCAAGCACAGGAATTTGAAACTGATTTATTAGGCCTTTTTTTCCCCCCTGGAAAATTGTTTTAGGTTTGCTCAAAAACTTCATGAACATTCTTTAACTTAATACTGGGGCAGACCATATTGTTTGCTTTATTTATGATTTTGGTGTTAGTAATTCCTTCACCTTATTATTTCCCACTTAGAGTAACACTTGGTGCCAGTAATGGGAAGAATAGTGGACAGTAGGAATTGGGAAACCTGGATTTTATGATGTAAACTGTACAAGGTGCATCCAAGCAGGCACCTAGAATGTCACCTGGCACAAAGTTAGCATTAGTAATCATTGTGCAACACTGAATGAGTTCTGCTTTTGCTACTTGCTGGCTGTGCTGCTTTTGGCAAGTTGGTCCCTTAGTTTCATCTGTAAGCTTTGATGAATTTTTTAAGGCCCTTTCCACTTATAAAATTCTGTGATTTAGGAGGGCATATGATTTTAACTTTTATTATATTATAATTTTGCTGAAAGACAAAACAAGTCTAAAAGCCAGGAATATTTGGTTTTAGTTTAATTTTAATGAAAGCCCCATGTGCTTGACAGTGTGTCATG
>NW_006441950.1:615351-627815 GCF_000325575.1 Pteropus alecto | reverse complement strand
ACCAGATGGTTCAAATAAGGAGATTTTAATAAAGGGACTACTTGCAGCGGTTGGGCAGCATGAGGGAACAAAGGATAGTGAGGCCCAAAGAGAAACTAACAACCCGGAGGGGCAAAAGCAGAAAATAGAGTCTGCCACCTACTTCAGAACTAATAGAAGTATCAGAGAAGAATCCCATGCTTGTTTTCCAAAAGCCTTTTCTCTCTCCCCAGTTACACGGAAAGAGATTGTATTGCATTTATACTAAGACAGATCCCTGTACCTGGTCTCTTTATCTCATCCACTCTTGCCTTTGGGAACACTTAACTCAGTTGTTCATCTCTTGCCAATAGCACCTTCCTGTCAGCCTTTAGACATGCTTAGAGACAGACAATAAAGCAAAACAAAGACAACAATGAAAAAGTAACATCCTCCTTTGATTTCACATTCCTCTGTTAAAAGACCTCTCTCTTCTTCCCTTATCAGCCAGATTTCTTAAATAGTTGTTTATACTCAACTTTTCCTCATCCTAGTACTGTTTTGTTTTAGTACCCATCACACTACCAGAATCCAAGGTCCTCAGGTCCTCTTTTGTCACAAAACTTGTTCCTATCATTTCCCCATCGTAGTGCCTGGGACATTGCAAATAATAAATATTTGTTTTGACTGAACAATCTGAGGGTACATTCTTGTTTCAAGCCCTAGTTTATCTGTATCTGTCTGTTTTTCTGACGGATAGGAATCCAACACTCATCTTTTGAGGTCCTGGTGACCAATCTCTATACAGTCCAAGTCTTCTCGATGGACTAAACAAATATAGAAATCAATTTTATTTAATAATGACTTCTTCAGTATTGTCCAGCTGATCTGTCTTTCGGGATGGGCGGAGGGAATACCTGGACTCTTTTTTTTCCTGAAAAATTAATTTTCCAGAAATAATATTTTGTCCACCCAATGTAAATTTAATAAAGAGGGAGTGATAGGGACATTGGTACAATAGGCAATAGATTGATGAGTAAATAATGTTATGCTTTTACATGAAACTATGCTTCCTTCCTCCTTCCATTAAGTAATATATCTTCTTTGAGATTTTTGTTTTCAGTTTTAGGGGGTTGTAGTAGAGGGGGAATGGATTTACATTTCATTTTTGATATGTCATCAATACCCAGTGGAATGAGTTAGAACAGCAGTCTCTAACCTTTTTGGCACCAGGGACTGGTGCTTCTATGATAATCTAGTGCCTAATGATCTGAGGTGGAGCTGAGGTGGTGATGTTGTCTAGCACTGGAGAGCAGCTGCAAATGCAGAAGAAGCTTCAGGTTACCTTGCCACTCACCTCCTGCTGTGCGGCCAGGTTCCTAACAGGTCACTTACCTGTACCTGGGGGTTAGGGACCCCTGAGGTAGAGGACCAGGCATCTTTAGATCTATATCTTTCGTCTGTGAATGTGTTGATTTCACAAAATAATTGCCCTCTGGGAAGAGACTTAGCCTGCTAAGGCAGAAGATTTCATGGTTCCTGGGAAATAGAGGAGACTTTTAACGAACATTTCTGATTAACATGGAATCTGATGTTTGTCTTAAGAGACTAGCTGTGTAATCCGTATTTATGTAGCAGATCAGTTATGTGGGAGCTCAGGAGAGCCAAATTTTCAGGTTTTTCCTCTATGTAGTATCTTCTTTCAGTATTCTTTCCTAGTTACCTCATGTACATTCTCTTTTCTTTAATCCCCTACCTCCAAACATTGTAGTGGGAGTGAGGGTTCTCCCCAATCCAAAAGAAAAAAAGTACCGTTTATCAATTATATTTTTAAATCATCAGATTGTTTTCAAATGAATTAAAAAATAAATACACTTTTATTTAAAAACAGTATGCTTTCAGTTATATTTTGTTTGTAGGAGTAGTGAAGGAAAGAGGTCTAAAGAGAAAGCCAGAAAAGCAGGGATGCTTTATCTCTTATCTGTTCAGTGCTTCGTTTCTGCAGATGTCCCTTCTGAGATCCAATGAGCCTTCTTGGTATAGATTTATACCCCATGGATTCTTTCAGATTGGTTCATCATTATATATTTTTCAACCATGTTTTGAGATGAAACAGAGCGAGATGGTTAATTTAAAAAACTGGACTGAAGAGTTCATGACCCTGTCCCTAAGACTTGACCCACCCAGTGCTGTTAGATGGTTAAATGTGTGTCAGACCAGATATAACTTTACCTTGGCCCTGCTCAGGAATAGTAGAGCCTAAGTTTACAGAAAACTGAATGAAGTGAATTACCATTCTCTAAGACCCTTTTCCCAATATCTGTGGGAGATCCCTCTGGGGCCAGCCAGCCCAGCCCCAAGAGGCATGTCTATCCTAGGATAGGTTGAACATTATTCGAGATATGATGAATTCTGTAGTTTGGTTGTGTTGCTGGGTGGCCTCAACTATACTCTAGTTGAGTATAATTTTTTTGTTGAAACTCACTAGGCAGCTCCACAATCAGATTTTTCTGGGTTTTTTTGGATCCAAGATGGTTCTGGACTAGATAAGTCTACTTAGCGCTTTTCAAAGATTAATGTGTACACAAATGGCTAAAATGTAGATGCTCACTTAGTGGAATCAGGCTAGGGTGTTGAGATTCTTCCTTTCTGATTTGCTCCTTGGTGATGCAAGTTTGAATAGCATGAGAGGGGTGGGGTTTGAGAGGTTTATTTGGGGACAAACTTCTACTTTTCAATGGCCTGATCTAAGAAAATAGTTCTTTAACATAAGGAGGCTTTCCTTGGCCTATTTCGTGAATGTTCTCCAAGTCTTCAGTGAATCAGAACTTCTATATTTCCAACTCCTGGCCTTATCCCCTTAGCTGAGCTGGGCATCTGAGGACCTGACAGGGTAAGAAACCTGCTCACTTGTTTTGTTCAGATTTCTTGTCTGCTATTTACATCAGCAAAATTCTTCTTTACTGAACAGTAAAATAATTTGGGTTAATCATTCTAAAGCTACTTTTATGGCTACATTTTCTGTTTTTTTTTTTAATATTACTGCTAGTAGTTATTTTTTATATACTTAGTCTGAAGTTATGTAAAAAATAATTTACTGCCTTTTTTTCTGCCAATAAATATTTTGGAAAATTAAAGACTTTGCCACAATGAAATATGGGAAAATTATAAAATTAAAATTTTCTGACATCTTTTGAAAAAACACTTTAAATTCATCCTGTGTGCTTAGAGGAAAAAAGGCAGATGGGTTAAAACCAATATAATAAAAATCTAAAAGAAAATGCATTTATTTAAGTATATATTATAATTTATAAGAAAATGTGGCCTTTCATCTTTATTTTAACGAAATGCTTTTATAAAGGTAATTTTTTCTTTTTGACCTATGATGGGGGGTTCATTGATGCTAAATGGATACTTTGTTAATTCTTCATCAACTGCTGCATTGGTATGGGGAAGGTACAGGTCAAGGCTACGCAAGACCGCTGACCAGCTTGTTTTCTCAGGGAGATTTTTCCCTTTCTCCAAACCACACATCGTTCTATCCAGCTGTAAGTAGAGACTCTCCCCTCCCCCTTCCCTCTCCTTTTCTCTCTCTTCAAGCCCCCTCTCCTCCAGCCCTCCCTCCTCCTTCTCTCCTCTCACTCTGCTGCCGAGTGACAGCTTGTAGATGTTGCGTGCGAGGAGTTCAGCTGGCGCTGTGTGGTCTGAGTGTGTGGTCTCCACTCAGCCCAAAGGCTGCTAACAGGGTGGATGAGAGAAAGCAAGACTGTTTAATTTATTTCGGATGCCGGAATTGTGCCCGGAGTTTCTCCTAAGCTTGATTCCATAGCTAGCAACTTCAATCCCTCACAGCTGTGGTACAGTCTCAACTCTCCACTGAGTCTCTCCCAACAGGCGCTTTATACAGCATCTGCCTGTTTAAATTCCCCTTGACTCAGAAATGTTAATGACACTGCTGAGTGCTGTGATTATTTTGCTTTCACTATGTCAGGATATATGGCCTTGAAGAAGTTTCTTTTGAGGTAGAGCTAGAGAAGTAAAACAGAAATTTTAAGATAAGTGACAAAATTTAGATATTTTTAGAAATTGAGAATGCTATTGTACAAAATTTGGGTCGAATTAATCCATCTCTGCTCATGTGAAAGAAACTGAGAGTTACGTGACATACTGTCATGTTAAACAATTTTAATAAAATTAACCAGTTTAAGCTGACAGTTGATTCCTGGACCTTTTTTGAGAATCTACATTGATTTTGGTATGCCTGTTGACTGTAGTTATTATATTTGTTAGCAGTGATAATTGGCGAATTTCATCATAAAAATTTGACAAGTTGAGATAGATGAAACTTTGTTTTTGTGTAATACATTTTTAGAACAATATATTTTTACAATTTATTTTATTATAAATGGCTTAGCAATAGTTTGTTGATTTTGTGCATCTCGCATTCCTGAACATTCGTGTTGAAATGCTCAAATATTTGTTATTTAAGTGAACATGTAGAGACTCGATATCATTTGGGATTTTGCATTGTTTAACATCTTCATTTGCCTCCCTGCAGTTTTACTGGAATGGTGTTGCTGTTATTGATGCATTGTCTGGACTAGAAAGTCTAGGGCATTGACATTTTCCAGGGGAGTTAATATACGTAGCTTATTGTTGTTCCACTGCTTTTCCTGCTACTTTTAACCCTGAGTTTCCGTACAGTCATATGTGCTTAATGATGGTAATATGTTCTAAAAAATGCATTGTTAGGCAATTTTGTTATTGTGAGAACATCATAGAATGCACTTACATAAACCTAGATGTTACAGCCTACTAGACATGTAGTAGGCTCTATGGCATAGCCTGTCGCTTTTAGGCTAAACACCTATACAGCATTTTACCATACTGAATAGTGTAGGCAATTGTTAACACAATGGAAAGTATTTTTGTATTTAAGCATATCTAAACATAAAAAAGGTACAGTAAAAATATAGTATAAAAGATAAATAATGGTACAGCGGTATAGGGCACTTACTATGGATGGAGCTTGCAGGACTGGAAGTTGCTCTCAGTGAGTCAGTGAGTGAGTGGTGAGTGAATGTTAAGGCCCAGGACATTATTGTACACTGCTGTAGACTTTATAAACACTGTACACTTAGGCTACAGTAAGTTTATAAAACAACATGAGATTAAATCAAGCAGAAGAGAAACAATGCAGTCAAGAGATGCAGTTAAACAGATGTATGAAACTGCTGTAGGTATAATAAGATATACTGTTTTTCAGCAAAGGTTTTTTATAAGTAGAGCATACTCTAAAATAACCATACATAGTAAATACGTAAACCAGTGACATAGCCATTTATTATCATTATCAAGTATTATGACATGACATACTTATGTCATGGCATGACATAATTGTATGTGCTGTATTTTTATATAACTGGCAGTGCAGTAGGTTTGTTCATACCAGCATCACCACAAACAGGTGAGTAATGCATTGCTCCATGATGTTATGACAGCCAAGACATCAGTAAATGATAGGAAATTTTTAGCTCCATTATAATCTTTTGGTACCACCGTCATATATGGGGTCCACTGTTGAAATGTCATTCTGCCTCACAAGACTATAAGTGGAAGTCAGTTCATATCATTGAGTGTGAATGTGAACCTTCCTTCACACTCTCACCTTTTCAGTCCTGGCCATGGTTTTCTTTAGTCTCATTTGATCTTGAATCAGAAGACTAGAAATTTAGTAGTGTCAAATGCTTTCTTAAAAATTGCTATCGTCCTGTATTTCCTCTTGTGTGGTTGTTTTTTTTTTATTTTTTTGGTTCTGTGTTTGTGGAGATACTGATAATCTAATGCTCCCGAAAATTCTGAAGCAAAATTAGTATATTCGCAAAGTTGCGCAACTATCACTGCTAATGCTGGAACATTTTCATTATTCCAGTAGGAAACTCTGAACCCACTATGAATCCTTTCCAATTCCCCCTCCTCTAGCCACCAGTAATCTACTCTCTGTCTCTATGGGTTTACCTATTTTGAACTTTCATATAAATGGAATCATACAATATGTAATCTTTTGTGTCAGTTATGGCAAAATACGTACATAATAGTAGTCATTACCCATGTTTTTTAAATTACCTTATGTCTTTTACCTAGTAAATGAAATTTTCATATATATGTAAATATATAAATATAAATACATATATGACTGATAAATTATGGTTACAGTCAAGTAATCACTATAAATATTATTGAACTTATATTTTGGAGGCTTAGAAATGTTTAACAGGAGCTGTGAAATGCTCTAGGCTTATATTTGATAGAAAGGCCATGTGTATTATATTGTCTCTTAGTCACCCAGCTCTTTGTTGCAGTGATCAACAATCAGTCATGCAGGAACCTATACTCAACTGTCTTGAGTTTCACCAGTCTTTGCTAACTTATTTGAAATTTGATCTACAACTCTAAAGGGATAAATCCAGATTGAGCTAGATCCCTCCATTTCTACTTCCTTTTTATTGGGCTCAATCCTCAAGGAGTGAACAGTGAACAGGAAACAGAGCAGTTATTAGGTAACTAAAGTGAGAATTGTCCTCAAGAGCAGTTCATTCTCTTGCAAAAGTTTCGAAAAGCCACAATACTTTGGCAGCTTTTTTAAAGATACCATTTCCAAATGCATCTCTGTTGAACGTAAGTTCATCTTTAAGAAAAAATTACTGTCTTTGGACATTTCATATTTTAGAACTGAAAACTTGGAATCTTTTTATATATTCTCTGTGTGTGTGTTGTTTTAAAAATGAAAAATCAAACTTCACTTAGTTTTGGTTTGGTTTTTTATAGAAATAAAGGGTGGCTGAAAAATAAGTGCAAGGATTTATAAGAGGGTAAAACTCATTTCGGTTTAAACATTTAAAATAGTTTTTCTTTTTTTTTAGTAAAAATATTAAAGAGCTGATTCTACACATTAGAATTTCTGATTTTCAGGTAATTCGTTATGGAAGTACTAATAGAATATTAAACTTTTCACTTCTTGGACCTTACAGTTAGAGGCCACATTTGAATTTGACCTGCTGTTGCCCGTAGGGGACCCATGGAAGGGGTGTTGTTCTCCTCAGGTCTTTGTGGTTTCATCTCTAATTTTGCTTCATCTCTAATTCTTTGCTGTGCGTTAACAAATAACCTTTGTTGTTAGCACATATATATATTGAGTGTTAAGAGGTGCTGTCAGGTTGATTAAACTTTTAGGATGTTGTTATAGTACTCCCAGCTTCTGTACTATTTTTTGGCAATTTCTATTGTGGCACAGATTTATTGGTTTAAAAAATAGTGCTTGGGACACAGTACAGAGTTAAGGAACGGTGTCTGTTCTGCAGTAGGACAAATGAAGCCCACATTCCTATCAAAGGCCATGTCTCAATGGTTTCTCATAGCTGGAATTCCACATGACCTGAGGTTTATTGCTGTCACTGAAGAGCCAAAAGAAGAAAGTTGTTAACGAGTCCATATGTTCCCAGATGTGTTCAGCCCAGCTACTATTTTACCAAGTATCTGGTTTGTTCTGGCACTGGGTTAGGTGCTAGGAGTAAGTAAAAGAATATGATACAGTCCTAGGCAAGACCATTGAGGACAATCCTTTATCAAGAACTTTAGTATAATAATATTTTTTTTGTTTTTAGTTTTTATAAATATAGGGGATATTATTTATTATAATTGTTTTCCTGAGATAATCGATTTGCAGGAGAAATGATGAGGCCCTTCCGAGAGGAAACATTATGTGATCAGTGTTACTAAGGAAGCTGTGTACTACCTCGGATCCTCATTTATAAGGGCTGCTCCATACTGTGCTCCAGAATTGGCCTTTTTGTACAGTCTAAGGCCTGACTGTATCTCTAAGAAATTATGTACATGCTCACAGGGAAAACAATATAAAAATGTATTTAAAAACTTGATTTTCCTGACCCCTCTACCCTCTCCACTCATTCTCTCAGTAATGTTGACGTCTAGTGTCTATCCTTCTCACCCCTTCTCCATATTTACTAAAGCATATATATTTGTACAGAGGTAACGTTTGTCTTCCCTCTCTCCCTCTTCCCTCACTTTATCCATTCATCCTCCCTTCCTTCCTCCCTCCCTTCCTTCCTTCTTGCCTGCCTACCTGCCTGTCCGCCTAACTTCCTGCCATCCAGCCATCTAACCATCCATAGGAGCATTGGTTGGATCCCTATTTTAATACATCAGCTTTAACAAATGGTATTTGAGACAATATAGGAAAATTGAACTTGAGCTGGGTTCAAAGTCCATTGCAGAGATACAAACTAAAATAATTATGGATAAAATTATGTGTCTGAGGTTTGCTTTAAAGTACTTCTTCAAAAACAACATAAAAGTGTGTTGAGGAGGATAGCTAGTTGAAACAAAAGACAAAATGTTGAGGCCAGTTAATGGGAACATGGAGGTTTATTATACTAGTCTCTTTTCTTTTATGCATATTTAAAATTTCTATAATAAAAAGTAAAAAAAAAAAAAAAATCACACGGAGAATCAGAATAGCATAGAGCGAAAGCCTGGTTTTGAATCTCAACTCTTCCGCTTACTAGCCGTGACTTTGTATAAGCTGTGTTTAATCGCTGATAATCTTACTGCTATTAATAACATATAGCATTTTAGAATACTTCCAGGTATGTTTTCTATACATTTTAAAGTTATAAAGTTACATAAAATATGTATTTGTAAATATATAAATATAGCAATTATATTATCTGTATTACTTTTTAAAAAATATGTATTTTTTATTTGCAAAAGCTAAAAATGCCCATATAAATTACTAGTCTAGAGTTTGGATTCCCCCTGGATCCACCACGTGAAACAAGAGTCTGTCACTGATTCTTGCCAGGTTTGGGGGTCTTTTCTAGGCCTTGGATGTGTTTTCGAGGAAGCTGATACTTTTTGAGCAGCAGCCAGCAGAGGTGGTACACCTGGTTTTCCTGCATCTGGACCTCCAGGCTGTCCTTGGCCCTCTGGGGCAGGAGTGATGATGGTGCTAGGCAGGCATTGCTGCTGGAGGATGGCATTCACCAAGGGCACATCCAAACCTATAGGCCTCCAAGTTCTGGACCATGGTCACCTTTTTGTTAGAAGCTCTTTGTGCTTGGGTGATGTCAGTTGGGCAAACTTTCCCTTTCTTCACAATAGGCTTTTGTCTGGGAAAGTTCACTTGATAGGCAGGCTGTAGTTTTTCTAAATGTCTGATCAGGTTATCCCATGGAAGCTTCATATTCTATATATTTTAAAGTTTTAAATGGTTAGTTAAATGTATATATATTTTATAGACATACCTTGGAGATATTGCAAGGTTCAGTTCTAGACCACCATAAAGAAGCAAGCCATGGGAAATTTTGGTTTACCAGTGCTTGTAAAAGTTAAATTTACACTATGCTGTAGTTTCTTAAGTGTGCAATTGTGTTTAAAAACATATCTCAATTACAAAATATTGCTAAAATAAGGTAACCAGCATCTGAGCCTTCAGCAGGTTGTAATCTTTTTGCTGGTGGAGGGTCTTTTTTTTAAAAAAAATTTGTTTTCCAATAACAGTTGACATATAATATTATATATTAGTTTCAAGTGGCAAACATAGTAATTACACATTTATATACATTACGAATCGATCATCCTGATAAGTTTAGTGCCTATCTGGAACCATACATACTTATTACAATATTATTGATTATATTCCTTATGTTGCACTTGATATCCCCATGACTATTTATATACCTGGCAATTTGTACTTCTTAATCCTTTTCACCTTTTTCACCCATCCCCCCAACTGCCCTCCCATCTGGTGACCATCAGTTTGTACTCTATCAGTGAGTTTGTTTTGTCTGACTTATTTCACTTAGCATAATACCCTCCATATTGTCACAAATGGCAAGATTCCATTCTTTTTTTATGACTGAGTAATAGTCCATTATATATACATACAACAACTTCTTTATTCATTCATCTATCAGTGGACATCTGTGTTGCTTCCACATCTTGGCTGTTGTAAAGAATACTGAAATGAATATTGGGGTGTATATATCTTTTTGCATGAGTGTTTTGGATTTCTTCAGATAAATACCCAGAGTGGAATTGCTGGGTCATATGGTAGTTTTATTTTTAATTTTTTTGGGAACATCCATATGGTTTTCCATAATGACTGCACCAATTTATAATCCCACCAGCACTGTACAAGGGTTCCCTTTTTGCCATATTTAGGGCTGCTTATCGAGAGTTGCAGGTCATGCTGAGGTTAGCTGCTGCTTGTTTGAGGTCTGTGGACCTTTGCGAAATTTTAGTAAATTTTGCAGCATGAGCCAAGACAGGCTGCTTGTGTGGAAAAGCCGCTGGAAAAGGTTTGGGCTGGTCATGAGGGTTGGGTGGAGCAGTGTCTGGTAATTACTAGGGCAAGGTAAATGGTGTTAGCCAGGTTATTGATGAGCTCAGATTTGGTGCCCTGCTGCACCAGCCTAGCTGTGTGGAAGGAGATCTCAACAAAGGAACAGTGGTGCCTTCTAGCACTTCTGTCCACAGATAGAGCTGTTCTGATCCTGTCCCTTTTGCCCTTGCCCTAAAACTAGTCAATTTAGTTCCTCCCTACACATCCTTGGTGCTTTCTGAGCTGCTTCCCCTGTGCTTGAGCCCAGAGTGAGTGAGTTTGTGAGCAAGCGAGTCTGTGTGCAGGCCTCTCAAGAATAGCGTCTGGTCTTCAGCAGCCCTTCTCACTTGCTGTTTTTCACAGCCAGATGTTATGGGGATTCCTCTTCCCAGCACTGATGCTCCAGGTTGGGGAACCTGGTGTGGGGATGGGGCCCCTTACTCCTCAGGGGGAACCTCTGCAGCGGAGATATCCCTCATGATTCTTAATCACCACACTGTGGGTGTGGGACCTACCCTGTTTCGTATCTTCTGTCTTCGCCCCTCCTACCAGTTCTCTAGATGGCTTCTTTATATCCTTAGTTGTAGAACTTCTGTTTAGCTAGTCTTCAGGTGGTTCTCAATAATGACTGTTTTATTATTTATTTGTAATTAGTTTATTATTTCATTGCTGTGGTTGTGGGAGGAGGCAAGCAGAGTGGTTTCCTGCTGTACCATCCTGACCAAAGTCTCCCACTGTAGATATTTTAAGTGTCCTTAAATTATATATAAATTCAATGTTATTGATACATTTGTTCATTTAACAAATATGTGTTAAACATCAGTTATATGCCAGATAGTGTTCTAAGTGTTGGATGTATAGCAGTGTTTGGAACAGAAAAAAAAAAAAAAACTTCTTTCCTGGAACTTACATTCTAATCTGTAGAGATAGACAAGTAGTTATCTGAGTGATGATTTTATTTTTCTTCATACAGTTTAGAATATTTAGAAGTTTCTCTGATGGAATGCCTATCCTTTTTATAATCAGGGTGGAAGCAGTGAAACTCTTTTTAAGGGAGGAGGTGGAGGCAAGTCGAGAATGGGAATGGAGGCTGTGTTTTAGGGGCCCCAGGTCTGGCATCCCCTGCTGCCTTTGTCAGGGGGTCTAGTCTATAGGCGGGTAGAACCCAAGTATTATCTCCTGGGTGGGATGTTGAGGTGTAATACCACAGGACCATAAGGGCCCGGGGCTGATGGGATCCCTGCTCTGCACTCTGGCTGTCACCCTTGTGGCATCATGAAGTTTTATGCCAATATCTCCTGCAAGGATATTGAGAATAGAGAGCTCTTTTTCCATGTCAGGAGCACCACATCCAGGTTGGCAAAAGTCTGTGTGCTTTGTGTGTGCCAAGACAAGCTATGCTTTTGGACTCCTGACTCCAGGGTCATCTAAGAGGCCAGGGTGTGGTGCAAGGTACGATGGGGAGACTTCTTCCACTGGTTTCTCATGCAAGGTGTTTCAGAAAAGTTCAACAAGATTTACCTAGAGCTAGAATCTGAGCATGTTTTTCAGAGCAGTGAGAAGCACAGAGAATACTTCCACCCTGAAGCTCCAGCTGACCAACAAGCATTGTCCCTGCCTCAGGGTGGCTGTGGAGCTGCTGTTGCCCACAGGTGAGACTTGTGTGGTGGTACACTGTCTGCCTGTGAGGATGCTTCCCTGAAGGGTAAGGGAAGATTTTTTCAGAGCCTAGTGATCAAACCTGTGATGTTAGTGTGCCCGCCACTTTGAAGACTGAAGAGCATTGTAGAAAGAATGGCAAATGTGGGCAATCAAGTGCTAGTTGAAGCATATATAAATGGCAAAATGAACTTGAGTACAGAAACCAATGTCATTTCTATTAAAAGTTATTTTAACAATCTTGGAAATCCTCCAGTGCCTGCTCAGGATATTCCTCAAGACAGAAACCCGAGAGCATGGTGCAAGGGCTGGTAGAGGATAGGAAGCTTCTGCAGTTTTTCCAGGGACAGCAAATAAATCCTGCAACGGCTTTATGTAATATTTTGAGCAATACTCTTCATCTTGTTTTGGCTCATGAAAATGTCACTCTTCAGTATTTCATTCC
>NW_006441950.1:608574-615308 GCF_000325575.1 Pteropus alecto | reverse complement strand
TGTGTGTGTGTGTGTGTGTGTGTGTATTTTAACTTATGTTTCTGTTCAAAACTGAAATAGATCCTGAGTTAATTGGATTAAAAGTCTGCACCTTCACTGGCTTATATAGGGTGTACATTCTATTGAGCCCTCCCTCCTTTGTAAAGCTTTCATTCCAAAATCATTGCTGAAATAGTTGGATAGGTCATTTTTATGTTTACTGGCTTTGCCATTTTTTTCATACTTGTTAAGATGCCAACAAGAAAAAAGATTTTCTACCTCAACTCTATTTTTGGGGGGGGAAAAGAGGATTGTAACAAAGTAAATAAAAATAACTTTGGACACTGAAACAACTGGATCAGTATTTTGTTATAAAATGCTATCATGTAAAATGGGAACTTCATTAAGTATAAACATTTTTTGAGGGATTTTTCTTAATTTAGGGAGCTCAATATGATATCTGAAAGCTATAAGGTATTTAGCATTTATGTATTTTACATAGTCTTTCTAAGCTGTATGTGTTTTGTCAGAGTATATATTAGTGTATATTTGTGGTTTTAAATGTATCATCTACAGAGTTTGAATTGATTATTTATTAGGTTCACTAATAATGCATCTTATTCACACAAGAATTCAAGGAATTGGTCAAGTTTATGTGGAACAGGATGTTTCTTATGTGAACTTTTATATAAACCAAGATTCTATTTCTTCCCCATAGTATTCTGTTATTCTATTTAGACAATAATTCTTAATGCTTTATTATTTTGAGAAGAAGAAGGGTTTTAAAGGACTGTGATTAATAATCTCATGGAGGGGGCAGTTCATATTAAATTTTAGTTTTTTAATGGTTTATGCAATAAGACAAGCTGTTAACCTTGCGACCTGTATTTTTGCACTCGGTAAATTCCAATGACTACATTTCTATCAGTGATGAGTAATTGCCTATTAGATTTGGTTATTAAATACTTAAATTTGTTATTATTACTATTGTTATTATTTGCTGATTTCTAAATTTTATTCATGGTGCTGCAGAAAGAACATAGAAACATGAGACCTTGGCAAGTAACTTGAACTCTTGGCTGCTTAAGATCTCTTTCAGTTTGAATAGGTTCCGATTCCATATTCTGAGGGTTATAATATAGGATGATTAAAGAGTTTTCAAAAGTATCTTAAAATTATTAATGAGTAACTATTTCAGAGTGATAGTTTAAGCATTGTGAAGCTGTTTACGGTCTAATTTCTGAGTTATACACAAATGCTCGATGAATATTTACAAAGCTATTTTTAACGTTTTTAAAATCCCCTACACTCATCAGCATTTTCGTAGACTTTTAATGCAAGATGAAAATGCAAAACAAATGCTTTAACAGTGAGGAAATTATAAGTTCTGCAGATTTCTTTTTCCTATGCCATAACACAGAAATAACTTATCATGCTTGTTTCTAGTATCTCTTCAAAATTTTCTTTGGTTTCTTAATTAAATGAGAACTTTCAAGTTATAGTAAAAGTCTATCTTTTTACCTGTTTCATCCCTTCTCTCCTTCCTTCAGAGAATGTCTGTCTCTCTCCCTCTCCCTCCTCCCTCTGCCCCCAAATGGAAAAAACCTATAGGTTATTTCAGAAAATAAATAATTGCATTTTAATCTATGGTGAATTATTTATAGTAGTTTACTTTTAATAATTCGTTAAAAGTAACTTTTGAAAATGAGAAGGATAATTTGCAGTGTAACTTTTGAAAATGAGAAGGATAATTTATTCCTCTCTACTTAACCTTCAGTGATATGTCACTGTTAAAGAAAAATAAGCCATCTAAAACTCTAACATCTAAATATAAGGTCTTAAAAATTCATATTTTTCTGATTTAGTCAAATTGTTTTATAATAAATACAAAGATTTTAAAATGAATAATAACATTCTCATTATAGTTTAGTTTAAATGTGAAAAGCTAGGAAGTGCTACTTTTGACAGTCTTAAATTAGTAATCGAATTTAAAAGCTTGGTCCTATAAATAAGATTCTCAGAATAAAGAATTAAAAAAGGCCTTAAAAATTATCTCATCCAGGAACCTTAGTTATAGATAAGAAAAGTTCCAGAGAGCATAAAAGTAGCCAAGGGTTTTTAATTGTTAATACCAGCATCCAGTTTAGAAGCCAGGTCTCCAAACTATTCATAGATATTAAGTATTTGAGCTTGTTCTGTCAAGACTTAATTCATAGACTTACAGCTTGGATGTAGTTCTATTTATAGAAATAAATCAAGATTACCATGTGAATCTATTACTTATTTAAAAAGATAAAATTTAAATTAAGAATAGTCCAAAATCTTTTTGAAGGGCATTGCCATATTGTCTTTGTGTGAAGATGCTCTTTGTTTTTGCAGGTAGGATGGAATTTATTTCTCATGAAATGGTAATTTTATGGGAAACTGTGACCTCTCATTTAAAAAAATCAAGGTATAAAGTTTAGAAATTATTTCAGCTTCTTTCATTTCTTTTAGAGAAATGCTACTGAGAAGAAAACACATGCCTTTCTGTTCACTGTACCTACAGAAATAAATCATAGGTGAAATGTATTAAAGTGCTTCTTTATATCTGGAAATGTGTGTTTCATTGTAGTTCTTATTGTTCCCCTAGATATCATTTGCTAAAAGCTACTAAAAAGATTTCTCATAAGTATACGTTTATTTATAAGTATATGAATCATTCAGTGAATAGATGTATCAATACCATTCCAATATGAATACCAAAAGAAATCAGACAAATATCTATTGGCTGGTTAATTCCTATACAGTCCTCTTAGTTCTGTTTATCCCTATTCAGGTCTAGGTAGTTGGAAAAATGCTTAGTAAGTTAACATGAGTCTGGAGGCACATCAGTATTATGATTCCTTTTATAGCAAACCTGTAACCTTGTTTGGTAATTGATGGGATATAAGTATGTAGTATGGTTCTTAAGGTAAGAGCCAATATGTAATAATTTGAAGCTCATCTGCATATACCTGTGTATGTATGTGAAATTCCCAGTAGGTACTCCAATACTGTCAACTCTTATCATTTGCCCATTTGTATCATTTAATTCTTTGTTTATTATTAGTTTATTTGTGCAAGGATATTGCCTAATAAAAGTGGTTATTCTGTATATGTAATAATTTTCCTTACATAATTGATAAGAGCTACTTTACCTCCTGTCTCTATCATTCTGCTTTCAAAAGATGAAATTGGCTTGTGGTGTGCACTTTTAGGGTAGGTTTATTCACTTTATTCCTCACCTTTTTCATTATCTTAAATGACTATGTAATGTAGACAGTATATTGTTTTAATTAAACAAATAACGTTTATGGCAGGCAAAGTCAGACTTTTGTTAATCTCTGTTTAGTGTATTTATATAAGAAAGACATGACAAATTTTCAAAGGCCATTATTATATTTCAAGAATCTTTGTGAGGAAAATCTGTGGGCACTTAATGACAACTATAGATTAGATGAGTGTTTTTCTTTAAAAATATCCTAGTTAGTCTGACATGGGTTGTGAAACTGAAAATGTTTAGAAACTAAATTATTTTCTTAAGGCTTAGACTCTTTCCTGAGTGATAAGAAATTTTTTCATTTATTTGTGATTTTAAATATAAGAGCATTATCTATAGTGCAGGATGTTCCTAATTGGAGGTAGGTTGAAAAGAGACATCCCATTCTCATTCCACAAATAATTACTGAGTGCATACTATGTGGTAGGCACTGTTGTTTGTGTTATGGACATTGCAGTTTAAAAAGCAGTTTAATTATTATTTAAATGACTTAATGCTTTTCTTGAAATAATGGTTTGTCCATGTTTGGGGTATGTAGGTGATGCTTTGTGGTAAGGAAATGGCAATTAATTTTTGCATCTGAATTAATGAACTGGGGATTTTAGCTGCTTCTGCTTTGTATGTCTGGAACAGAGCTGTAGTCTTTAATCATACAGAAGAAAGGAGATCGTACTTTTTGATTCATGATGGTCCACAGTAACCTAGACATTACTTTGTTTTATTTTGACAAACTTTGAGGATAAGATAATTAAGATTATGATCCTTTGTTAAAGCTCTCAAAGTGGATTTAGAATATTGGGAATAAATTAGAAATGCCTTGTCCTAGTTTTTTTTTTTTTTTTTTTTTTTTGCATTTTTTAAAACCAAACGTATTCTAATTTCAATTTTGTTTTACACCAGGAAGAGCCAGTACCGCATGCACATATGAAACCATTCTAAGATTTTTAGAATATGGGCTATCAAATATACAAATGACCTCGTAGGATATGGGGTAGTATAAAGGAAAGAGTAATATTAGAGTCTTGTGAGTCAGGAAGCCACGGACCTGGTCTGTAATATATTTAATTAGTTGTGTGACCTTGAAAAATCATTTAACATCTCTAGGTTACAGTTTCTTCAGATGAGGGGTCTAGAAATTAATTGAATCAAGTCTCTTAGCTTTGATTCTGTGAAATATTGGCATGTCTTCCTACTAATAATCAAATCCATCATGTCAAGGGTAGTTGACAGTGTGATATTTTTATTAATCGTCTTTTCAATAATATTAATGTCAGTGGTAATTTCTTTCCTTATTAAATTTTCATCCTACAGTTTTTCTGGAAACAAGGATTGTAAGAATATTTCTGCTTAAAAATTTGGTTCTTTATAATGTGAACTAGACCAGATTTGAAAGTAATCAGTTGAAGCCACATGCTTATCTGTTTTATAGTCTAATTCTGTAGACAGCGATTGATAATGTCAAGTTATTTAAATCACCACTTAATTGGGGTCTAATTTTCCATGCCAATAGAGTGAAGCATTTCCTTTTGTCAAGAATTGGTTTGTTAATGTTAATGAGGCAGATTAATTACCCATTCTTTCCTTAATATTTATTTTCTCTGCAATGTTATGGTATCTTTAGGGCAATATAATTTCTGTGGGAACTTTGTGTTGAAATATGTCTGTTCTCTCATGAAAGCTTTTATTAATATGTTACTAAATTTCAGGTTTATCAATTTATAATAATTTTAAAGCACATTTTCAAAATAAGCTTTCCGAACTTTTGTCCATGTTTAAACATGTTTAACAAAGATAGCAATAGTAAATTGCATTAAAAGAATACTTGTTTCTGAAAATTCTATAATTTTATGTATACTTAATTATTAAATTACCTACTGTGGTTGTTAATATAAGTTTATTCATTAGTTATTTGTGTATTTTGCTAATGTTAAATGTGAAAATAAATATTTCTTTTGAGTAACAGTGGGTCTTATGTGTTGATTAGTAGGATGATGTAAATTTGATGTAGTTGTACTTTAAAATATTACCCAAGCATTATATTTTAAATTTAATTTTATATTAGTTTCATATGTGCAGCACAATGGTTATACATTTATATAATTTATGAACTGATTCCCCCCCAATTATGCTAGTACTTACCTGGCACTATACATAGCCATTACAGTATTTATTAACTGTATTCCTGTGCTGTACTCCACATCCCCATGACTATGGTATAACTATTAATTTGTACTTTTTAATCCCTTCATCTTTTTCATCCTGCTCTCCACACCCCTTACCATCTAGCAGTCATCAGTTTGTTTTCTGTATCTGAGTCTGTTTTCATTTTGCTTGTTCATTTATTTTGTTCCTTAGATTCCACATATAAGTGGAATCATATGGTATTTGTCTTTGTCTGTCTTATTTCATTTAGCATAATATCCTGTAGGTAGGTCTATCCATTTTTTTGCACATGGGAAGATTTCTTTTTTTATGGCTGAGTAATATTCCATTGTATATATGTACCAAACTTCTTTATTTAATCATCTATTGATGATCACTTGGGTTGAAAAGCATTATTTTTGATAATGTTTTATTTTGAAATAACCTTTCAAGAATAGTAAAAGTAACTCACTCTTGTAAATCCTTTTAAAAAAATTTTGGTAAATAACAAGTATAAACCCTTTTATCAGACTCACCAATTGTTAACTTTTTGCCCCATTTGTTTTTGTCATTCTGTTAGTTTATCTGTATATATTTATTTGAACCATTTGAAAATATGGTGTAAACAATCCTTTCGCTTCTAAATACTTTAGTATGTGTTTACTAAAAGCAAGGACATTCTCTTATATTACCATAGTATAGTTATCATAGTCAGGCAATTTAACATTAATACCAATTTTTCCAGTTATGTACTTTATGGAAAAAATGTTTTTCTTGTTCTAAAATCATCCAGGATCACACATTACATTTAGTTGTAATGTCTCTTTAGTATCCTTTAATATAGAAAAATTCTTCAGCCTTTGTTTTTCTTGACTTTGACATTTTCAAAGCATACAGGCCAGTTATTTTGTAGAATGCCTATCAATTTAGGTTTATTTTCTTTTGTGAAGAGTCTCTTCTTTTGCTCATTTTTTAAAAAAATTGGGTGGCCTGTCTTATTTAGTTGAAAATTTTCTTTACATGTACCTTATATAAAGTCCTTTGTCAGATATATCTATTGAGAATATTTTCTGCTAGTTGCCTATTTTATTTTGATGAGAAGGTTTTAATTCTGATGAAGTCTTAATATATTAGGGTTTTCAATGTATGGATATTGTTTGTCATATTGAAAAAAAATATTTACCTTTAAGTAATGGAGATATTCTCTTATATTTTTTATAGTTTATAATTTTAGTTTTTATGTTTAGGTCTATGACCTATCTTAAATTAATTTTTGTAAGTGGTGTGAAGTTGCAGTTAAGATTTACACCCC